>NC_056744.1:264921184-265026184 GCF_019279795.1 Protopterus annectens | reverse complement strand
AGAGAGAGTTTCTTTGAACAGCTCTCCAAATTCTGTCATGGTAGCAATTTGATGGTTTTAGTGTAACTGGAATACTCCCTAAGTACTGAAATATCTTTCTTTTTTATTTTTTTCACGTTTGTGTTATTGTCATTATTATTATTTTGCTTGCTACCATATTTTGAGGTCCTTGTCATTTTTTCATTGCAAATTTATTCATTTTAATATGAGACCTCTTATGTGAGGTCTTGGGGAATTTCATACCCATGGTAGAAGGCCTGGTGTTTTTGTTCTATGTGAGACATAGACACATAAATTATCTAGGTGCACATTTCGCATGTTTTTTTTTCCATTGGTTAAATGTCTCTTAAGTGATACTTAAATGCGCAGTGAATTTCTGGCCATTTGTCTTTTGCTGAAAAGATTTCAGGCCTTTAAAGACTAAAACACTGCTGATGATTCCCTGTTAGTATTTCCCACCTACTTTCCTGTCTGTTGATTCGTCTTTTAAACCTGGTTATTTTAAGCTGCCCACCCCCACTGTAATTTGAGCTTAATACACTCCTCCCTTTCTGTGCTGCTATTGATAATATTGAATTATTGATTTGCCTTTCCTTGTGCTTGTACTCAAAAAGTGCATTTTGCTTTCCATTGTCCATGCTACTGATTTACTTGATCTGAATTTATTATCTAGCTAGCTGTTGGATAAATTCAATAAAAGCAGTTAAATCAAACTAAATGAATAAGACAAAGAAAAGCTGAAAATAAAATAAAACCAAACAAATTTATAACATGTACACATTAAACAGTGAACGCTTTCATCTCTCAATCCGAGACTTCATCAGACTGAATAATGCAATACAAACCATCAATTAAATAAATAGAGAAAATCAGATGACGCAAAACAATTAATAGCTTAATTAATGCTTTAAACTCTTCCTTCTCCAAAAGGCAACAAAATCCTCATGGTTGTTCAAACCTGGTGGAAAACATGCATTTAGTGTCAGTTGCCACAAATATTCATACCATCCATGTTCATCTTCAGCACTGAACATTCTGTTGTACCCTTTCACATCATCCAAAACTAAAAACTTAAAATCTTCTTTATAGTTGCTCAATTTATAATGCTTACCCAGTGCATTTTTCGTATCACCTACTGACACTACATGTCTATGCTCATACATTCTCTTATACAATTCTCCAGTGGTGCGCCCCACATAAAAAGTTTAACAGGGCAAGCATACCACCAAATACACAACAAATTTAGATTTACAAGTGTAGCATCCCTTGATGGAAATGTTAGAATTCTTGCTACAAATTTCATTGGCACTGGTAAATAAATAATTACATAGATTGCATTTAAAACATTTAAACATTCCTCATTTTTTCACACCAGGTTTGAACAACAATGAGGATTTTGTTGCCTTTTTAAGAAGAAAGAGGTTAAAGTATAAATTAAGCTATTGTTTTGTAACATGTGATTGTCTCTCTTTATTTAAGTGATGGTTTGTATTGCATTATTCAGTCCGATGAAGTCTTGAATTGAGAGACAAAAGTGCTCACTGTTTAATGTGTACACTTATTAAACATGTTTGGTTTTATTTTATTTTCTAGGTGTTGGATAACGTAGTATATTTTTACACTTTAGCAAGCACTTGTTTTAAACATCAAGAGCTCCATATCTTTAAGTTTGTTTGTGGTAGCATTTTGTATCTTTTAAGTTTGTTTGTGGTAGCATTTCACTCTGGACACCCCATTACTGTGCTTTTACATTAGGAGGAGTGGGATTATTCATCTAGTGGCAGCATGTGTTTACCTGGTCTCTCTGACCTGGGAAGCAAACAAAAGGGCTCTCTAAAAGAACAAAACAAACAACAACAAAAAAAGTACTGTCTGCTGCTGCTTTAAGTGGTTAATTGCATTGTATTACATTGTATCTGTTAGTTGCAGGGCCATTGTAGGTAGCTTGTGTGGTCTTGTTACACTTAGGCTACAAACCAGATATTCAACATTAAGAAGTTATTTTTTCTGTACCACTGTATCAGAAGTGTGGTGATCTAACCTGTCTGATTTGGGGATTGCTGATTGAAGGCTTATTGTGTGCTTTCCTGATTGATAGCTTAAAATTTGTTTGTCTTTGTTGTATTTAAGCATTGCATTTGAGCAGTGCTGCTCTTCGCTCGGCAGCAGTTATCAGTGCCCTGTATAGACACAAAAGCCTAGAAGTTCCTTTTTTCCCTAAATAGCTGTCAGTGACACCCTCCAAAACTTTTATGCTGCTCTAGGAACAATTGCTCAGTTGCACACTGAGCAGTGTTACCTTATTGATCAGCTTTAGCTAAAAACAAACTATAGGTCAGTCTTGCAATCTTGGTACTACCAGCACAGTCCTGTTAAATTAATCCATTCCCTTCCCTAATAAAACATTCATTAAGAGCTTGCTATAATGGATAAGCAGTTTCCCATCATCTCTCTGGCTAGCCTAATAGACATGGGCATTTTGAGACAATGTAGTGATTGCCTCATGTATACTGATAGCCACTTACTCCTGAAACAAACACTTTATGTGAGATATGTAGTTACACTATGAAATTGGAGGGAAGACTCTCACATAAGGACAACCTCCTAAACAAGTTGACAGCACACACACACATTTCTCAAAGTAAATAAGGACATGACACATAAACCCACATATGAATTGGTACTCACTAGTCACTTACCAAAAGATCAGAGGCCTCCGAAACAGAAACCACTTACACACGTAACGATGTAAAAAAACAAGTACAACACATAATAACACACACACCAGTGTCTCAACAAATAAGCTCTTAAGGTGTAACACCACAAAACCTAATGTATTGGTCATAGGTGACTCCATTGTGAGACACAAGGATGCTCCCTTCAACAGCCCTAAATAAGGAATGGGTTACAGTTAGCTGCCTGTCAGGTGCCAGGATCCATCAACTCACTCAAGCACTCAAGTCACTCAACCACAATACCAGTATGACTCTGTCATAGTCCATGTGGGGGTGAATGACTTGAGACCTACCTCACTGGACTATATGAACAGAGACATAATTACTTTCAGATTATGTGTCACAGGCAGGTATAAGCCTAGCCTTAAGCAACATTCTACCTTCCCCAAGAATGATGCCACAATATAAACAAGAAATGATTGCTTTTAACAATTGGCTTAGCTTCTGGTGTTATTCCAAGGGGATCCCGTATCTGCAAGCCTGGGGAGACATGGTTAACAGGCCATGCTGCTTTCCAAAGATGGTCTGCACCTGTCTCCTCTAGGCTTTTGGATACTGGCAAAGGCATTAGCCACCCCTACTGTATCTTTTTTAGGCAGTGCCAAAATAAACAACCTCCCAACATAACAAAATCTCTCTAGATAAACTCAAGATACTGCTGCTTAATGCTAGGATTCTAAACAGGAAACCACACTCCCTAGAAGTGCTCTTCACTTTGGAAGATGCTGACATCTGTGTAGTCACCAAAACATGGTTCAGAGGTGCAGAAAGCACCCCAGCCATGCAGGGCTACAATGCCTTCCATACATTCAGACCACAAGCTGAGAGGAAAAGAACCAAAAGAGAAAGTGTATCCATCTTCATTAAGGATAAGTACACCTAGAGACTGGCCAAACAGTATGACTATCTTGAGCTACTCCTTGTGCAATTAACTATAGGCAAAGTATCCTACCACATTATAGTTAGCTATAGGTCCTCCACCATAAATCAGGAAAAGCATACCACATACCTAGACTTACTGGAATCACTCGTCATACAGCCCAAAACCTTACTCATGAGTAATTTTAATTATCTTACCATCAACTGGGAAACATACATGACCACAAACATGCTGGCTCAGAAGTTCTTGGACTTTGTCAATGCAAATGTTCTGGAACAGCTAGTCAACACACCCACAAAAGGTGCAAATGTCCTGTACATAGTACTCACTAACATGGGAAAGCATAGCACCCTCACCTGTGTGATATTCTCCATGGTGAGATCAGACCATAAATCAGTCTAATTCAATGTACTTATAAGACCAAATAACCCATCAAGCTCAAAAACACTTAAGAACATTTTAAAGACTGCTATCTCCTGCTAAATGATGCTATAAGATGTTTCAAAGCTACCTTGAACACAGATAACATGGACTCCTTTGCAGAGATGTACACCAATGCCCTGTATAACCACTTAAGCAGTTGTATAGGATTGACTGTACCTGAGCAGAATAAAACCAGGTCTTGCTGAATAAACAACCCATCCTGGTGGACCCCTAGTATAAATAGGCTATGCAACAACAGAAAGAAACTAATGTCCAAGAACAAGAGGGAACTGGCTCATCATTGGAAGAAATCCCTCTCTACCTTAAACAAACAAATTAGAGATTTTGTCAAGTCCTCCAAAGCTAATTAGGAAGCAAAAATAGCCTCCCTAGCTAAGGATAATCACAAGGCATTCTTTAACTACATCCAAAATGTAAAAGGGAATATGCAGCTATGCACTGAACTGGTTGTGGATGGCACCATCCATACTTACAACCAACAGGAGAGCAGGACCAAGATGCAAAAACGGGTTTATTCTGGTACCAGGTACCAGAATAAACCCGTTTTTGCATCTTGGTCCTGCTCTCCTGTTGGTTTTTTGTGAATTTGGAACTTTTATGTTGTGCTGACCATCCATACTTAGCCAGAGGTAACAGCCAACCTGCTAGCTGACAGATTTGGATTAAAGTTCATCCCCCTGTCCTCACCAATCATCCTCCAAAGTATACCCACCACCATTCCTCAGCCTATTATCTTTAAAGAGTAGGTCATCTCAATAATCTCCAAGGCAAAAACATGGTATCAATGGGACCAGACAACATCCCAGGTTGCCTTTTAAACTACTTAAAACATGACCTAGCAGATCCACTTGGATTCCTGTTTAACTACAGCCTGCAAGCTGGCTATGTTCCGGTCGAATGGAGGACAGCAACAGTAATCCCTCTGCACAAAGGGAGACCATCAACCAACCCTGGGAATTACAGGGCTTGACTAACCTCATCTGCAGGGCCATAGAAAGAATCATTATAGACCTTATTCACAAGGGCATAGGTAATCTCCAAACTCTGGAAAGAACCCACTTCAGATTCATTAAAGGTAGATCATGCCTGTTAAACATGGTCAATTTATTTGAGAAAGTCACCAAGGCCTTAGACAAGAGAAGGACAGTGCATACCACCCATCTTGACCTAGCCAAGGCATCTGACACAATCCCCACTCAGGTATTATAGAAAAACTCTCCCATTTGTGAATTAATCCTTACATTACCAGATAGGTAGCCAACTGGCTTACTGACAGGACACATATTGTCAAAGTGGGTGACTTCTCCTCTAGCAAAAGACCAGTCACTAGTGGTGTACCACAGGGTTCTGTGCTGGACCCCTTACTGTTCAGACTTTATTTCTCAGAAGTCCAGGCAAACTTGGATGGTCTGTGGCTGACTAAATTTGCTGACAGTTATAAATTGGGAGCAATCATTGTGTCCCATAGTGATGTTAATATACTGCAGACAGGGTTAACACAGATAAATGACTGGTGCCAAAGCCACAGAATAAAGCCAAATGCAAAAAAAAAAAAAAAAAAAAAAAAAAAAAGCATTATTATTCCCTTTGGGAAAGCTGACATCTCTGATAATTACATTATTGAAAAGAGCACCCCCCCCCCCTACAAGTGTAGAGCCAGTAGCACATGATCTGGGTACTCAGGTTAATAGCAACCTGAAATTTGATCACCATGTATCTACAGTAGTAAGGAAATCCTTGTATGTGGCACATCTTATAAGTAAAGGCATCACATCTAGATCTAAGGATGTTATAATTCCATTATACTCGTCCTCATCAGACCAATAATTGAGTACAGTGCTCCCTTTTGCATGTACCTCACCAGACACCTGCAACAACTGGAGAGACCACAGAAGTTTCTCACCAATAAATTACAGGGTACACAAAACAAGTCTTATGTGGAATGATTGAAGGTCCTGTCATTGTATTCTGGCTCCTACAGGTTTCTAAGGGGTGACCTGTGCCTGGCTTAAAGGGCAGTCTCTGACCACACCCCAATGGAAATGCTATACATTCATAAATCAAACTGCATGAGGGTCACTTTCTTCAGGGATGTTAACCTAGCCTCTGACGTGAACAAGGTCACGCTGGAGAAACAGATATATCTCCCAAAGACTACAACATATCTCCCAGGGACTGCAACTTCTCTTGAACAAGCTTCTAGTTCATGCGAAACAGCACCTTCAAACGCAACCTAGATCAATGGATGGCTGACCACAAATTAACGTCTGGGGTGGGTGCCCATGTCCGTCTTGGACAGAAGAAGTTAGCATTAACTAACATAGATCCTTATTTCTGTGAGCTTCACTCTCCTAAGCACCACCTATTGGGGCAAGTTGGGATAAATATGGCTAAGCTTGTAAGGGCTCTAGAGCTGTTAGCCTAGTAATGTTCTATGAACACATGAACCTATGAACATTAAATGGAATTTGGTGTCTTTGGTGATACTGGGACAAGTAGCAAAACGATAATCTTTGATCCAATACGCAAGAGTTGTAATGTTTATTTTTTATTTTATTTTCATTTTACATTTGTTTACCGGGATAGTCCAACTTGACACAGGTCCATTTATAGCGGAGACTCGGGGAGAAAAGCTCCATACAAATTACAATAAGGTCAACACATTAAATATATGTTACACAGTCCAAAACAGCATACAGAAATATTATATAGAAAACAGGAAGTCTTAAATGAGAGCATAGAGTAAGAAGAAATACAATTTCTGGTTTGTAGTTGATTCCTGAGTCTATAGCAGATTGTCAGAGATGTAAGTAGCTAGTTATTTGTTATAAAATGAAATGGGGGTTATTGTGTGATGCATTGGCATAACCATTGATTCATTAGGTGCACTTTACGAAAGTTTTTGAACATGGTGACTGAAGGTGCAGAGGTTAGAGTAGGGTGGAGGTTGTTCCAGTTTCTGGCTATGTTGTGGGAGAACAGGGCTTTTCCTGCAGAGTTATTTGCATTAGAGATACAGAGGAGTGATTTTTCAGAAGAGCGTAGGGGGGTGATTTGATATGTACTTGGTTAGTAGTAGGTTAAGAGATGGGGTTTTGTCACGGTAGTTCGAAATATTGTATGCAAGTGTTAATTGGTGATAGCTGAGTAGCTGAGTAAGTTCTAGCCATTTAAGTTCTCACAGTGCCTGACAGTGGTGTGTTTTACAGGTGGAGTTATTAGCGAATCTGGCGATTTTATTGTAGCATGACTGAAGACGTTCAAGGTCCTGTTTTCTTGTGTGGGTAAGGATTGGTGCGGCATACATGAGGGTGGATAGTAGGCGTGTTTGGGCAAGTGTAATTTGTGCCTGATCAGATAGAAATTTTTTGTGTCTATATAGTGTACCCATTTTTTTGTGGACCTTTTTGACTGTTTGTCAGATACATCAAACAGTAGTTTGTTGTTGATTTCTACACCAAGGAGTTTGGTATGGTCAGATGGGGAGATGTTAGTACCGTTCTTGGATGTAATTATGAAAGGTTGATGGGTAGTTTTAGTTTTGTTGGGAGTGAATATGACTAATTTGTTCTTGTTGGGATTTAGGATGAGCTGGATCTGGGTAATCCAGTTTTCCACTGAAGTGAAGGATTCCTGAGTGAGTTTCTGAAGGGTAGTGATTGATTGTGTGGAGCAGATGAGAGTTGAGTCATCTGCATACTGTATGAGTGAGGCATGTAGGGTGGTGGTATGTAGGCTGTTAGTAAATATGGAGGAGAGTAGGGGGCCTAATATTGAACCCTGTGGAACTACTATGGTGGTTGGAAGTAGGGGAGGTAGTGTGTTTTGCCATTGGACAGACTGTTGCCTGACTGACAAGTAGCATTTAAACCATGCTATAGTGGAAAGGGCAAAGGATATGGAGGTCATGGATTCCAGTAGCATGGTGTGTGACACCATGTCAAATGCCTTGGATAGGTCTAGGAATATTGCTGATATGAAGTTGTTGTTTCTGTGTAGGTTAACTGCATTTGTAAAAGACAGGGGAGTAGTTGTAGTGCTATGGTGCTGTCGGAAGCCGTGTTGTGTGGGTGAAAGGAGATTGTTAGAGTTCAGAAATTGTATAATTTGGGAGTGAATACACCTCTCAAGTATTTTGGATAAGGGGGTAGGATGGCTATGGGGCGGTAGTTAGAGAAGTCGTAGGACTTTCCTCCTTTGTGAAGAGGGATTATATATGATACTTTCCATAACTTTGGAAAGTAGGCTTCCTGTATGGAGTGGTTTATAAGGATGGATATAGGGTATGATAGAGATTCAGCTGCTATTTTTAAGTAGTTGGCTGGTAAAGCTGTCTGCAGCAAAGGTGGTAGGTTTGAATTTTTGTAGGAGTTTCTTTTAATTGTAGTGGTAGGGACAGGTAAGAGGGTCAAAGAGGGGATATTATTAAGGGGTTGGGTAAGGGTGTCTGAATGGTAAGTTTTGGAGATTTGAGAGGATAACAATAGAGTGGATTCAGTGAAGTGATGGTTAAATTGGGAAGCAATGTTTGTGGTGTTATTGTTGGTGGTAGGAGTTGGGGTGGATGTTTTGCCTGGGTTAAGTAGGGAGTTGATGGCATGCCAGAACTTTTGTGGGTCTCTTGTGTGTTTGGTTTGGCTGTTGAGGAAATAGCTTTGTTTATCGAGTTTGGTTTGTCTTTTGCTTGATTTCTTAGTTTCTGGTAGTTTTGTTTGGATAGGTTTGTGTTATCTCTTTTCCAGGCTTTCCATGATCCATCTCTGGCTTTTAGTAGGGTTCTTGTGTCCCTGCTTAGCCATGGGGCATAGTTTACCTTGACTCTGATCCTTCCAATGGGTGCATTTGAGTTGAGGATGCAAGTGAAAGTGCTGTTGAAGTAGTCTACAGCTTGGTCTAAGTCTAATATTAGTAGTGGGTTCCAATTACATTGTCTTAGGATATAGTTAAGATCTTGTGCATTTAGTTTTATGTCATCTCTGACTTGTCTATAAATGATAGGGTTGGAAAGGTTGGAGCGTTTACGCAGAAGTAATGTGGGGAGGTGATCAGTCAGGGTGTCTGGTAGACATCTAGTGTGATAGTTTTGTTTTGGCTAATTTACTAGTGTCCAGTCTAAAATTGAGTGTTTGTGGGATCTCTTGTACACTCTAGTGGGTTCATGAATGAGCTGGGTAAAGCCATAGAGATTGATATGGTTAGTGGAGTTGCTGGAGTTACAAGCTAACCAGTCTGTGTTTAGATCACCTAAGAGAATGGTTTCATTGGGTAGTTTGCCTGAGACCCATTGTAATATTTCTTCTATGGTGGTAGAGTTTTTACCTGGGGGGATGTAACAACAGATGATATTGATTTTTTGGGTGTTGTTTATAAGTAGAGTTGAGGTTAAGGTTTCAGGATTTTTAGGGGTTTTATATTGAGTGTGTTTTTGAAGAGTATGGCTACTCCACCACCCTTTTTACTTGTTCTGTCATGTCTTAATATGTTATACCCTGGTGGGAGAATTTATTCGCTCTGGATGTTAGGGTTTAACCAGGTCTCTGTGATGGTTATTATGTCTGGGGAGTAGTGGGTTATGAATGCTTGCATATCAGGGAGTTTGTTAGTTATGCTCCTGGTATTCATATTTATGATCAGTAAGTCTGACCTTTGTTTGGGTGGGAGTAGGGAATCGCTTGATCCTGGATTTGGGTGGATGTCTCCTGATATGAGAAGCTTTTTTTTGTGATAAGTAATATGTGTTTTATATTATATGTTGTTTTTATGTGGTATTTATCTGCTAGTTTTCTGGTATGGGTTGCTGTCAATTGTATTTTAGTTATGTGTAGTATTGAGCTATCTTTAAATAGTGTAGCAGTAATGGGGAAGTGCGTGTGTGTGTGTGTGTGTGTGTTTGGTTTAATGTATGTGTATGTTGCATGGCAATTTGTGTTATGTAGTGAGGTTATATGATGTATGGATGTGCTGTATGTTAGTATTGTGAGGGTCAGTAGGAGAGACTTTAAGCTGACTTTCATTTTGTTCTAAGTAGTAGTGTAGCAGGATGGGGAGAGGAAGAGCTAGGCTAACCAAGGGTGAGTGTGGAGGTATAGTGAGTAACTAGGGGTGTGGTTGACTGTCTGTGTTAATGTGTGCGGTGAGAGGGTATAGGGTGTATTGGTAGTAGGTGTGGTTTAGTGGTTTGAAATGTAGAGGTAGTGGGGGTGGGTGGGCTATGGGGGCAGAGTAGGGGAGCGGAGTGAGCCTGAAGGGCGAACGGAGCAGGGCAGAGCCACAAAGTGGAGTATCAGGAGCCAATCAGGTATTCAGTGAGACTGTGCACTGAATTATCTCTATCTATGGGTAAGCTGTAGCTATGATTCCTTAAGGTGGCAATAAAGGTAATCCTGACTCTAAAATATATTTTAATGTACACTGTACCTTGGTATTTGCCTTCAGTTGCACCTCAGAACACACTTGAAAATAAACAGTTTCTTTCCTGTTGTGTTGCCTTGTAAACAAAAGCTCTATAAGTAAGTTAATATAGGGACATCTTGGCATCATCAGGTTAATAAATGGACTTTTTCAGCAAGTTGTTCAAAAGGCATTGTACTCACCATTCTGATTTGCTGTTCTTGAGATCTTGTACAACTTCTTGCCTTGCTATATTACTGGTGGCCAAAACATATAATATGATATACTTATAATGTATTAACTTGTGGTATGTTTTTAATTTGTGGCTGTGTTGAACATGTCAGGACACCTTTGCAATGCATATTTGCAAGGAACAATTAAAAAAAAAAAAGACATTTGATTTCTCCAAATCTTGTATTTAAATACTGAACTCAATAAAGCATTATGTTACTTGCCTGTCCATGAGAAAGATAAAGATAAGGTTAACTATGCATTTTATAGAACTTAAGTCTGTTAAAATGTTATGCTACTTTGCTGAAGCCTAGTATTTTTAGAAAGTCTGCCCTAACCATTGATTTAAGTTATGAATATGTTGTTTAATTATCTTGGAATGAATGTGTCAGTAACCTTGTTGATTTCCACTTTGTTCGATGGGTTTAATTAGATTCACATAAGATAATGTTAAAAAGAACTATAAAATAGGACTTTTTGATTAAAAAAATGAAAAAGGCTGGTATACATAAAATGGCTACTATATATAAAATAAAAAAATATCTATATGTATATAAGATCACAGGATGATAGGAGGTTGCTAGGCTAATGTCTCTTACAAGCCTAACTACGAATAACCCCTGTTCCCAAGAATATCAAGGTATTAAGTAGAACTACGTCAACAACTACTGCGCCTGTCCAAGAGGGACACAGGTGAAATTCCAGAGGTGAATTTGCAGTTTCCCATCCAGTCATTCAAATTACATGGTCATCGAGGGGCTCTGCTTCACCTGAATTGGAAGTTTGTTCCAGAGGAGAGTTAACCTCTATGAGACATATCTGTCTCTCTAGTAAGTCCTGTTGATGTCACATACTAGGATGAGTTCCCTAGAGCGAGTGCATCTTATACCATTTGATTTACGAATGTGCAGCATTTCCATTAGAGCAGGATCTGAGGTTGCTTTATATGCAAGGCAGGGGTCACCTCTAAGTAGTCTATAAGGCACAGAATATAGTGACAGTGATTTCAGTCTGTCAATGTATGACATATGCTAAAGACCCTGAATTTTCTTTGTAAGAATCCTTTGAGGGCTTTCCAGTTACTGAAGGCACCTGGTAAGGTATGTACCAAAGGTAGCACTGTACTCTGTTATTGGCCTGATGAGTGAGGAATACAGGGGTGCTATAGCGTTTTTTGTTCTAGATGGAATGCCCTTACTTATGAGGTGGAAAGCCTTTCTTATCACTGTGAAGCTGTGGTGGTTAGAGGAAAGGTTGCTGTCAACCTGTGTGCCCACATCTCTCACCACTGACTGCATGCTTAGGGTGTTGTTATGTGGTAATGTGGTAATCTGCAGGGATGTTGCCCTTGCTGAAGGGGATGATAATACAATTTTTTTGCATTCAGTTTTTGCCCATGACTTGGCACCTGTTGTTTGTCTGTGTAAGTATGTCTTGTAAGATGTTGGCATCATTTGGGGATTCGATGACTACACCCAGTTTGCAATCATCAGCAAATTTTGTCAGCCATAGGCCTTTTGTTTTAGCCTGTACATCCAAGAAGTAGGTTCCAAAAAAAGGGGCCACAGCACATATCTCTGTGGAACACCACTGGTTACAGGTTTACTGGTGGAGGCAGAGTCACCTGTTTTGACTGTGTGCATTCTATTAGTATCCAGTTTGCAACTCACATGACAATATATGGGCTGATCTCCAGCTGGGTGAGTTTATCAATGATGTCTGAGTGAGGAATAGTCTCAAAGGCCTTGGCCAGGTCCAGGTAAAATATATGCACAGATTTGGCTTCATCCAGGGGTTTGGTGACTGTCTCAAAGAAGTCCACCAAATTCAAGAGGCAGAATCTCCTTTAATGAAGCTAAACTGGGTCAGGTCAAGCATTTGGAGGTCTCCTATATCGTTGTTGATAAGGTCCATGATTATTCTTCCCATAGCCTTGCAGATTAGGCTGGTCAGGCTTATAGGTCTATAGTTCCCAGGGTCTGTGGAGGCACCTCCTTTATGTAATGGGATGACAGTTACTGTTTTCCATTCAGCAGGTATAAAACCAGTGCTTAGACTGCGGTTAAAAAGAGTACCCAACAGTGCAGCTAGTTCCTGTTTTAATCCATTAAGAATGCAGCCTGGGATATTATCAGGTCCCAAAGAGGCTGTGTTTTTGGATTTGGAGAAAGTGTTTATGACCTGCTCCTTGGAGATGCTAGGTGCAGTGCAGGTGGTAGGGATACTTTGGGGGGTGTGTGGTGGGGACAGGGGGAGAAGTTTTCACTGAACCTGTCAGCTAGCAGGTTGGCTATTTCTGTGAATTCAGTACATGTGGTGGCATTAACAACCAGTTCTGCACAGATCTGGATTTTTCTTTTAACGTTTCTGACATAGCTAAAGAAGGCCTTATATTTCCTTAGAAAAGAAGGCTAATTTGGAGTCATAGTTAGCTTTAGAATGCATTACAGGGTGTCTTATTTCCTTGTTTAAGCTAAGGAGGGAATGTTTCCAGTTCAGACACTGTTCCTGGACAGCACTTTCTTTCTCTTATTGTATAACCTGTTAATGGCAGATGTCTACAAGGCAGGCTTGTTCTTTCTTGAGGATCTTGTTTTGATCCTATCAGGTACAGCTAAGTCAATACATTTGTATAGCTGCTTATACACAGCATTGGTGTAAATTCCAGTATAGGTGTCCATGCCATCAGTGAGGGCAGGAGCTATGAAGCTATTAATGCCATCACATATTAGGTTGTAATTGGCTCTGGAGAAGTTTTTAGTCTAGTTGCTGCTAATGTGGGTCAGATGTTGTTGTTACTTCTAATGAGATTGATTTATGATCAGATCTCACTAGGGAGGCCCACATACATGTGGTGGTGCAATGATCACACATGTTAATGAGCACCAGATCCAGAATGTTTTGTCCCCTTGTAGGGGTGTCAACCAACTGGTCCATGGCATTGGAGTTAATGAAGTCCAAGAACCTTTGGGCAAATGTGTAAGTACATGTATTAATTACCCAGTCTATGGATGGGTAGTTAAAGTTTCCTAAAACCAGAATTGTTTGGTTGTATCATGAGCAATTCATGTAGATCTAAGTATGCAGTGTGGGCATCCTGGTTCATGGAAGGGGTCCTATAACTGGCAATAACTTGAAGAGGGGTCTTACCTACAGTGAATTGGACCTGGATTAGTTAAAGCAAATTTTTTTGCTTAACAAATCATGAGGTGTGTTTATCTTTGATAAGTATTGATACTCCACCTCATTTAGTTCTCACACTTTCAGTCTGTGGTCTGAATGTGTAGAAGGCATTATAACCCGATATGGCTGGGGTGCTTTATGCAGCCTTAAGACAAGTCTCTGTGACTGCATAGATATCAGCATCATCAAAAGTGAGGGCTACTTCCAGTGAGTGCAGTTTTAGGGTTATTTATTTATTTATTTTTACATTTGTTAACTGGGTTAGTCCGACTGGGCCATGAGAGTTCTTTTTCAGCGGAGACCTGAGGAGAAAGCTCCAGGAAAGTAATTAAAAATAAGAAAAAACTAACAATTCAATTTTAAGATACTTAGTACAAAAACAGAGAGAAATATGCAATATGAATATATTCAAGGCAAAAGTACAGTATTTTGAGAATGAAGTAACAATATGTTTGAGAAATTTGGTTAGCATTAAGTTATCTACAAGGAATGTAGCAATGCCTAAAATAAAAAAAAAAATCAGAGTAACATTAGGGCATAGTACAACAAAGATCCATTTAATAGCATAGGTACTAACTGCAGAGAGAGTAATATATGTAGACAGTTTAAATAGATACCAGGCAGATATGTTAATTGAGAGAAGAAGAAAAATTCATTAGGTAATTTCCTGACAAGTACATATCCATGTATGTTGGAAATGAATTTTAAGTTGCTTTTTGAATTCACCGCTTTTGGTAGTGGAGTGAAGGGACAATGGAAGTTTGTTCCATGAGTATGCAATTGAATGACTGTAAAGTATTTTTCCAATATTTTTGTTTGGCTTGGTCACTTTTAGAAGGTTTTGTCGTGTGCTTCTGAGGTCACGATTGGGTGTGTAGGGTGTAATTATGGATGTAAGGGCAGGGCAGGAGTTTGGGCTATTTAGGATGCTGTGTGTAATTTGTAGTTGTGATATTTGAAGCATGTGGGGGAGCTCAGGCCATCTTAAGCTTGTCAGGGATATACAGTGATGGGATTTGTAGCTATTACTGGCTGTGAATCTTGCTATCTTGTTATAAGTGGTTTCTAGTTTGGTTAAGATATTATTTTGGAGGTTAGTAAGTATGGCAGCAGCATACAGCAGGGATGGTAGCATAAATATTTGAACCAGTGTAGGTCTAGATTTGTTAGGTATATATTTGTTGCTGTGGTATAGAAGACCTAGTTTTTGATTGGACTTTTTGATACAGTTTAAGATATGTAGGTCAAATTTTAATTGGTCGTCTATACTAACACCAAGCAATTTGGTATTTGAGTCGGTGGTGATAATTGTATTATCTAAGGATGAGATGGTGAAGTTGTCTTTAGCTGGACTGAGGTGTTTTGGAAGGAAAAGGAGAAGCTTGGTCTTTTTGGGGTTGCGAAGCAGGTTGTTTTCAGTTAGCCATTGTTCTACTAAGTGCAGAGATTGTTGAGTGACAATGTGGAGATTTTGTATATTGTCAGAGGTGTTAATAATTGTGGAATCATCTGTGTACTGTATTAAGGTAGAGTGGGGGCAGGAGACATGGAGGTTATTTGTAAATATATTAAAAGGTAGGGGGCCCAGGACAGAGTCTTGGGGAACCCCGGTCTTATCAAGATGGAAAGTTGAGAAGGATGTTTGCCATCTGACGGACAGATATCTGTTCAAGAGGTAGCTGTCAAACCAGGAGGTAGTGGAGGTAGAGAGTTGTAGGTTGGAAAGTTTGTTTAGGAGGATGGGATGGGAAACAGTATCAAATACTTTGGATAGGTCAAGGAATGAGTTTATTATTATCTCTGGTTTTGGCAATGTTGTGTGTGAAATATAGGAGGGCAGTGATAGTACTGTGTGAGGGTCAGAAACCGTGCTGTGTGGGTGCAATTCGGTTTGCCTGTAAGAGTTGGTTTAGTATTTGTCTATGTATACATTTTTCCAATATTTTGGATAGGGGGGATAATATGGGAATAGGCCTGTAATTTGAGGGTTCTGTAGAATTTCCTCCTTTGTGGAGGAGCATTATGAAGAACTTTTTCCTGATATCTGGCACTGTACTTTCTTGGATGGATCTATTGATAAGTATAGATACAGGGTATGCTACGGATTTAGCTGCATGTTTGAGAAATAATGGATGGAGTTTCTTGGCTGATGGGGAACAGAGTTTGAGTTTGTTAAGAAGTGATCTGATGAAGGAAGTTGCTATGGCTGCTAGGGAGAATGATGGAAGAGAAGAGGTGGGAGGTGGAGTCTTTATATCAAGAGTTTCTGGTTTAGTAAGCTTTTCTCTTGTTTCAGTGAAAAAGCTGTTACGTAGGCATTGCAGTTTCATTAGAAGGTTTGTTAGGGAAGGGGTTTGGTGAAGAGGGGTTCCCTGGAGATAGTAGTTTGTTTATTGAGTGCCAGAATTTCTTTGGGTTGGAATGTGGATTGCTCAGAGATTTTTGATAAAAAATGTTTTGTCTAGTAGGACCTGCTTTTTTGTTTGGTTGTGAAGCTGTTTATATAAGTTCAGGTGGAAAGTGGAGTTATTTTTTCCATGCTTTCTAGGCACCGTTTTTTTTTTGTACATAAGTGATCAAGTTACCTGGTTTAGCCATGGTGCATAATTACATTTTAGCCTAATTTTTCTACTGGGAACCAGGATGTTAAGGGTTTCTAGGAATAAATTGTTGAAGCTTTGGACAGCCTCATTAAGGGGTAATGTGTGTAGGAATGACCAGTTTACAGTGGACAGTATTTCAATTAGGGTGACAGGGTTGTAGTTTTGAAGGTTATGAGACTCTTTGTATTAGTGGCTCTTGTTAAGATTGGGATAGTGTCTTACTACTGAGGTAGGGAGGTGGTCACTAAGGGCGCTCAGCAGGGTGGAAGGTTATGATAGCACTGGGGGTTGAATACTAATATCCAGTCGATAACTGAGCTGTTCTGGGAATTTTTTTGCTGGTGCACGAGTGAGGTGATCAACTGGGTAGAGCCATAAAGGTTTATAAAGTAGCTAGGGGATGCAGTATTAACACAGTTCCTGTCAATATTCATATCCCCAAGGATGATGGTTTCATAGGGAATAGATATAGAAATCCAAGAAAGAAACTGCTCAAGTATGGGAATGTTTTTACCTGGGGGTATGTAGATTGCTGCAATGACAAGATTTTTCTGTTGATTTAGGTTACAGGTTGCTATAAGTATTTCAGCAGGGTAGAAATCAGGGATAGCTACTGAGAGGGGGGAGAGACAGAGATGGTCAGAGTAGAGTACAGCTACTCCTCCATCCTTTTTTTACTTCTATCCAGTCAAACAATATTATAACCAGGAGGGAGAATTTCACAGTTTGTAATATGAGGTTTTAGCCATGTCTCGGATAGAGCAAGTATATCTGGGTTATATTGAGAAATCTAGTTGTGAAGGAGGGTGCTTTTATTGACAATGCTTTGTATATTCATTGAAAAAAGATAGAATTTTGAAGGCTTGTGATCGTAATGAGTTATTTGTGAGGCAGTTGGAAGGGGGTGGTGCTGTATAAGTAAGGTTAGAGTGCTGTTGGCAAGGGCCTGGGTTGGGGTAAATATCATCAGATAAGAGTACTATTGCACTTTGAAGTATGTGTATGAAGAAATATTTGCAAAGGAACTGATGTTTTGTTTTAATGAGAGGTTGGGCATTTGGTATGTACAGTACTTTGAACTTGAGAAATGATATAGTGTTATGATTAAAGAGAGAGGGAGCAATAGGGGTGGAGTAGTTATTTGTATGGTGGCTAGTGGGATAAAAGAATGTTGAAGATGGGGTGGTAAGCAGGTGAGGAGTATGGTAAGTAGTTAGAGCTGAGAAAATAATTAAAAATAGGAGGAAGAGAAATAGAGTTTTGAAAGGTATAGCCATGATTTAGTTTCAGCTCAGAAATAATTTCAAGGTAACAATTTATTTAAGGTTAGTGGAAGTAATCAGGTATTAACTGAAAGTGTTTTCTAAAGTGAGTGACTGAAAGAGTTAAACGCAGGTAAGGGTCAGGAGGAGTAGGGAGTCAGTGTTACAGTTAAAGGTGATGTGGGGTATGAGTAGAGGAGAGGGATGTCTATTGGTTAGTGCAGAGACTGGGCAAAGCAGGGTTAGCTATAAAGGAAATGATATTGGGGTGGATGGGAATGGGGGTAGGGTAGGGGAGCAGAGTGAGCCCGAGTGCAGCGAGACTGAATGGAGTGGGTTCAGCCAGAAAAACTGGACCAGGCCAGCTTCCAAGAAAACAATCAGAAAAAAACAAGCTCAGTCAATTCCAGGTCAGTGTATTGCAGTATCTTTCTAAATATCTACAAATCTTGTGCTACTAATCTAGTACAATGTGGAGTAAAGGACCACCACTTCTATAGGGAAAAACAATACAAGTATGCACTGCAGGTACAAAGGTAAACCTTTTCTAAGAGATAGAAAGTAGTTTTAAGTAACTGACCTAGGAGTACAATAGGAAGAGAAAAAAATGGGGGGGGGGGCAGCAGTATGCATGCTTACAGTAAAAGGCTATACCAAAATGTCTTCAGTTTAGAGGACAAATTAAATACAGCACTCTAGCATCTAACATACACTAGTTTAGCTGAAAGCACTTTAGCGTTCCACCGATGCAGGGTCTCACAGTCCAGGTCAGCCAGACAGCCTTTGGTTTATTGGTGGTAGGCCAGGACACAGAATAAAACTTTTGCTGAGGGGCCTGGAAATAAAAAGGAAAAGGTGATAAATATTAGGACTGAAGTTTTAAAACACTCTGATTACCAAGTAACAAAGATAGAGGATACAGGGGAGGAGCAGCATACCTTGTAAGAAACAGCACAATTCTATGAGCAACACAACGTGCAAGGAAAGCAGAGAAAAAAATGTAACTGCAGTTGATACAAAGCTATTATAACATACACTACACTATTATGTATTGTTATAAAGGTTATGAAGAGAAAACACTAACAGCAAAGGCTGTCTAGCTGCCCTGGACTGTGAGACCCAGTGTCCGTGGAATGCTAAAATGCTTTCACCTAAACTAGCATATGTTAGAGTGTTGTATTTAATCTGTCTTCTAAACTGAAGACATTTTGGTATAGCCTTTTACTGTAAGTGTGCACACTACTGGCCACCCCCCCCCCCCTTTTTTTCTCTTCCTATTGTACTCCTAGGTCAGTTACTTAAAACTACTAAGATGCTACTCACAATTTAGCATTCTCCACTAAAAGTGAAGTACAACAATAGTGACATTCTACAGAAACACAGTAACTACCAAGATGGTACACACAATTTAGCATTCTCCATCTAAAGTCAGGAACAACAACAGTGATATGCTACAGAAACACAAGTAACTACCAAGATGCTCCACACAATTAGCATTCTCCACTAAAAGTCAGGAATAACAACAGTGATATTATACAGAAACAGAGAGTCACTTGTATCCCTCAGAGATTATAGTAAGTTCTACTCTAATTGACAAACAGGTTACTGATCTAAAAGTACAGACAGCATGTGACAATATTTACATTAGTGAATAAAGCTGCATTGTACCTGTTATTTAAAGTCACAGTATGCTAGGAGTATAAATTCCATACTGGCATAACAAAAACACTCATATGCAGGCAAGTAAAATAAAGCAAAAAAAAACAAACAAAAAAAAAACAAAAAAACAAAAATGCTTTTGAAATACAAGTCCAGAAAATAAGTGACCAAACAGCACTGTTACCAACTAAAAATATACACGACAAAAAAAAATATACCATGTGTGAAGACTTCACAAAAAATAGCAATAAGAATCACAAACAAACAATACCAGGTAGTACTTACATGTGAGCACACTACTGGGGATTCCTATGAAGTAAGGGCAGAAAAGCTAAGTCAAAGATGGTGCCTTTCTACGCCAGTTTTTTTTTATTCCTCTCTAACTGAGCAGGAGTGGGAGGGAGGAGTGCAGGTTCAAGGTGGGGAGGGGATAGACAAAAACTAATGCAAGGCTGTGAGCCAGAAAAACTGGACCAGGCCAGCTTCCAAGAAAACAATCAGAAAAACCAAGCTCAGTCAGTTCCAGGTCAGTGTATCACAGTATCTTCCTTAATAACTATAAATCATGTGCTACTAATCTAGTACAGTATGGTGACAAGGACCACCACCTCTATAGGGAAAAACAATACAAGTATGGGTTGCAGGTACATAGGTAAACCTTTTCCAAGAGACAGAAAGTAGTTTTAAGTAATTGACCTAGGAGTACAATAGGAAGAGAAGAAAATGGGTGTGTGTGGGGGACCAGTAGTCTGTACGCTTACAGTAAAAGGCTATAGCAAAATGTCTTCAGTTTAAAGGACAGATTAAATACAACTCTAATATACACTAGTTTAGACTCCTAGCATTTAGCAGCATAACCCTGAGGTTGCTTTTTGAAGATATTTTATGTCAGGAAAATAGGTTCATAGGTAAGTACTAGGGTAGTTGCTGTTGTGAGCCATTTTTAGCCTAGCAAGTTAAAAAATTTAAACTACAACAATCAATCACAAAAAGCAAATGGACTATGTTTGCAATCCCTCAGCAAGAAAAACAAAATAAAAAATAAATTAATTAATTAAATAAAGAAATAAATAAATCCTTAATCATGCTTTCAGATATAATTTGAATAGAAAAGGATTTCTGGTAAAGCGTTCGTAGTGTTGGGGTTAGGGTCAGAGGTAGAGTCAGTGTTCACATGACTAAGGAAGGACAGGGGATGGCATAGATTTTATTGTCATCTTTGAAGGTGTCTTATAGCAGGAGAAGAGAGATTTATTGGTAAGAAAGTTTTATTGGTAAGAAAGTAAGATCAAACTATTTTAAGGCTGAGTAACAGTATTATGGAGATATGTTTGAAAGTTATATAAAGAAAAATGTGCTTATGAATAGAAGGATGTTAGAAACTGAATATAGATGTAAGTATGGACTGTAATTATTAGTTTTAATTAAAGTGCTGCAAGAAAGAATAAAGAACAATATATAAGTTGATTTTGGCAAATATTCAGATGTGAGAGTAGAATCTGGTAGAGAGAAAGAGTGAAAGAGGGAGGATAGCAAATACAATAGAGATTGCTGAGATGAAGTATCTGTGTTTGGTTATTAAATTTTACATTAGAAGCATGTTTTATGCCAGTAATGTAGATACAGTCCAATGCACTCATTGTTAATTAAAATATGTTGGTAAATTGTGGCTTAACTTCTATAAATTTAGCACACTGAGGGATACATGAAGATGGAGGATTGAATAGAGAGAAGCTAAACACCACTGAGTAATATCATGAACCAATCAGTTTCTGCATGCTTACTGCAGAGCACACAAGCAACTAACATAGGAGGTGCATTTGAAAGTGGTCCAGTATGTACAATAAAGTGAAAGCAGATACATAGAGGAAATAAAATGCTGCATCCAAATAAACAATAAATTATTACTAACAGCATTAAACTATTCATAAATAATACACCAGGCAAATGGTACACTAAGCCAATCCACACTCAGCCCTAATGATGCACATAATGGGGAAGAAACAAGTAGTTGAGCCATATTTAAAAAAATCTATAATCAATATAAATGCTTTTAACAGCTAATCATAACATAAATACAGCTATCAAACACAAGTGTGCCATCACAATGCAATCAGCAGATGATCGTGAACTGTAGTGAGAAGAGGGTGTGTGTAAACCCAGCTGGAAGAAAATAAAATCAGGCTTGTATGTTAATAGTTTCCTGGAATACTATAAAAAATGAGAGACAAGTAGGAAGGCACAACAGGCCAAGGAAGCTTACAGTGTACTAAAGCAAACAGTAAATATAACAGACTATATTAAACTTTCAGCAAAAGATAGCACATTCAACAGTGCTCTTATGAGATAGAATGTGCACCACACTATTTCATGCAGAAAAATGTAGCTGTATAAGTTAGCTGTCCAACTGTTTGCAAGTTTTCTGCCTATTAATTTATTCATTTAATGACATACATTTGATTACCAGAAAAAGTCCCACTGGGTTGGAGCCCATTTTCAGCAGAGGCCTGGGGATAAAAGCTCCAAAGTGCTACAAAGTATTTTAAAAATAATTTTACAGTCTGTAAAAATAATACAAAAAACAAATACAGTTTAAATAATTGTAACAAGTTCAACATAATATGAAAACACTGGTTATGAACAGATGCAAATTATATGACAATGACTTAATAGTTAGAGAAATTTTAACCAGATTATACAGAAATTAACGGTAAGTTAGTATAATATAAATAGGAATTGCAATACAAAGTGAGTGAAAACAGGCTTATGGTATATTTAGAGAAAAAGCCAAGAAGAGAAAAAACGATAGATGTAAGGAAGTGAGTGAAGAAGTTAGAGTAAGGAGCTGTAGGTATGAATATGTATTTTTCCACATTTAGGGATATAGTTTATCCTGGTGCTGGGCAAGAAAAGAGCCAGCTAGAAGTCTTTCAGAACAGTTTTGAAGGATGGGAGGGCGGGTATTGACCCGATGGCTACAGATAAGGAGTTACAGGCCTTAACAGCATGGTACAAGTGCAGCCAATGCCCAGCAGATTTGATAGGTTTGTAGACTGACAGGAGTTTTTGGTCACAGGATCATAATGACCAACTAGGAACATAGTTATGTAGAATGTTATTTAGTGCTGGACAAGGAGGTAGATTCTGGATAACTTTATAGGTGGTAAAAAACTGTGTATATGTTAGTTGATGGGGTATTTCTAACCAATTTAGGTTTTTTAGTGTTATATAGTGATGGGTTCTAAAAGGGATATTTCTTGCAAATTTAACAACTTTGTTGTAGAATTGTTCCAGTTTTGATTTTTGTGATGCCTGAAGTTTAGTAAGGAGGGGAGCACCATGAAGAAGTGTGGGGAGGAGATGTGTGGTTTTAGTTGTGTCAGTGAGAAAGTTTTTGGCACTATAAAGCATCCCTATTTTTTGATGAGTTTTCTTATACAATTTTATATATATGGATCAAATTTAAGATTATCATCCACTATCATATGTAATAATATCAAGACAGAAAACTTTCAATTTTGTTTTTTGTTTTCAGGGCAAAAGTATTTGGGGAGGGGTAAGATTTTTTTAAGGGTTGGGCATGAACTTACAAAGCCATTTTTAGTTGCTTTTAAAGCTTCCTGAGTAATTTTTTAGAGGTATGCCACATTGTCAGATGTGCAAGTAAGTGCGGAGTCATCTGTGTACTGTATTAAGGAGGCCTGTTGTGTGTATGTGCAGAGGGTGTTAGTGAGAATGTTAAAGAGGAGGGGACCAAGGAGAGAGGCTTGTGGTACACCAGTGGTGACAGGGAGGTATGGAGAGAGGGTGGAGTGCCATTTTATTGACTGATACCTATTGGATAGTTAGCCTTTAAACCATAGAATGCTGGGCTGAGAGAGACCTAATGAGGACATTTGAAGGAGAAGTTTGTTGTGACAAACTGTCGTATGCTTTAGACAAGTCTAAAAGTAAGGAGGTGGCTAGTTTGCCATTATCTCTAGCTTTATTGGCAGTATCTATATAGGTTAGAAGTGCAGTGTTACTACTGTGGGAAGGATGGAAGCCATATTGTATTGGGGATAGGAGTTTCTCATGCAGGAGATAGCTTAGCAATTGTTTTCGAATACATTTTTCAAGTATTTTGGAGAGGGAGGTATAGGATTGCTATTGGTTTAAAGTTAGTGATGTCTCTTGAACTTCCACCTTTGTGCAGAGGAATAATGTGTAACTTTTCCAGAGAGAGGGAATGTGGGAATCCTAGAATGACCTGTTTATAAGGATTAAGACAGGGTAGTCAATGTTACTAGCTGCTACTTTAAGGTATTCACTTGGAAGGTCATCAGCTGAAGTAGAGCATGGTTTGAGTTTGTTTAAGAGTAATTTTTTATAGGTTGTGGGCACAGGTTTGTAGGTGAAAGTGGATGTGGTGATACATGGTTGTTGGGCAGGGTTGGGATTAGATGTTGGGGAAACCTTGATTACATTCTTAAAGTTGTATAGTGTCTTACCCTAAATCTAAACAGTACACTGAACAATGAGGGTGTGCAATTTCAGTGGAGCAAATAAAGTACCTACAGCCTAAAGAGAAAGTAATGCATTCAGCAGGGGCGGCTCGTGCTATTGGACTGCAGGACTGCAGCCCTCCCAGCTGTAAAACTAGAAAAAATTAAACAAAATATAAAATAAAATAACAAAAAAATAATAATAAAACTTCACAAGTCCCAGAACATCGCACATGCACACTTGCAGCATTTCCCAATATTCAGACTGCTGGTGAACCAGTCTGGAGCATGCGCACAGAATCCAGACTGTATACACCAGCAGTCTGGATTACAAAGACAACATGCACATCTACATTTTACCAACAGTCTATGCAATCAGAACTGCATAGACTGGAAGGGAATCAGACTGCAACATCTGCAGGCAGGGTGGTCTCACAGGACAGATAGGATGATCCTTAGGTGCTCTTGCAGGAAAGGCTTGCCTACTGCATGGATTTTAACAGCTGAGCAGGCAATGATGGTGCAGGAATGGATTGAACAGCTCAGCGCTGACAGACTTTGCTGCTTTTGATGGACAGACTAAGAGGTGTTTGATGGACATTTGCAAGTAAGAGGTGTTTGATGGATATTTATGTGTGTGTGTGTGTGTGTGTGTGTGTGTGTGTGTGTGTGTGTGTGTGTGTGTGTGTGAAATGCCCCAGTCACTACATGGTGGTGGGTAGTGTGTGTGTGTGTGCGTGTGTGTGTGTGTGTGTGTGTGTGTGTGTGTGTGTGTGTGCGTGCGTGCGCGTGTGTGTGTGTGTGTGTGTGTGTGTGTGTGTGTGTGTGTGTGTGAAATGCCCCAGTCACTACATGGTGGTGGGTAGAGAATAAGGCTTGAACCCTGTACCTTGGGCCCAAATGGCAAGAGCCTGAATTCCCTACTCACCACCATTTTTGCCTCATATTTGTTATGTTCCTCATAAAATCTGTAGTTTCTGTATTTTTGTTTCTCAGCGCAGCCAGTTATACAGTGGTGCAGTGGTAGCATTGTTGCCTAACAGCTACAGGTTGTCTGGTTTGATTGTTGGCTGGGATGCTTTCTATGTGGAGTCAGCATGCCTTCCCTGTGGGTATGCTCTGTCTGGAATGTTTCTCCCTCTACCAAAAATTGGCTTTTGTTTCAAATCAGACTTTCCTGGTTAACAAATGTTAAATAAATAAAAATGACAACCACTGGAATTTCAGACTTCATATTCTTCAGAAAGTACATGGTAACACAAAACCTATTATTATAGCAAGTTTCTAAGTTTATAAGATGGAGATTTGAAATTTGTCCCCATTTTTGGGACTGTATTCCCCCATTATTGGCTTTGTTAAGGTTTTTTGTGCCAAGGTTGAGAGCTATGGTGATAACTGAACTCACTGAATATGTTTGGGGGCTGTATTCCCGCATTACTGCCTTTGTCTATGTGTTTTTGCTAAGAGGTTGAGAGCTATGAGAACTGAATTCATTGAATATGTTTGAGGGCTGTATTACCCTATTATTGGTTTTGTTCAGGTGTTTTGTGCTAAGATGTTGACAGCTATGGTGAGAACTGAATTCACTGAATGTAACCATTTAAGTTTCAGTCTTCCTCTTTGATAACATAGATGATTGGTTTGGCATAGTGGTATGCTGCTCTGACTATATTGCACAGAGTCCTGGGTTCAATGCTTGACAGTAAAATGTATGGTGGTAACACAGCATTTTATTCTATCAACTTTCCAGCATTATACAAGCAATGCTTAAAATGTGTCCCTGTTTTTTGGTCTTTTGTCCCCCTCCCTAAATTTAGGCTTTTTCCAGATTTCTTGTGCTGCAAATTTCAGAGATACAGCTGAGTGTCAAGCAGATTTTACAAGAAGCTGAGAGCTGCAGGGGAACAAAAGTTTAGTGATGCTTATGGTGAGTCAGACTGCATTGTGAATAGCACAACAGGTAGTGTACTTGCATTTAATGTAGAAAGCTGTGGGTTCTACTCCCACAGTAAATAAATGCATTGCTGATACTGTACTGTATTGTAAAGGGGGTGGATGCTGCAGTCCTTTTGAGTGAAGATACCTAGTAACTCTGAACCTGTTAACAGTTTGCCATCCATTCCCTATTGCAATATTACTGGCTTATCGTTTTTTAATGAAACATAGGCAATTTATTCCTCAAGGGCAACAGACACTTTATTTGTAGATGAAACAATGAAATATAAAGTTGTTTGCTAGCAGCAACCTCTTCATTTGTTACAGATTTCTTTAATGTGGAATTATTTAGATGACTTTTACTTCTTCAGAGATTGTGCATATTTACTGATACTGGTGGATTGTAGAAGTTTGAGTAGACTTTTATGATAGAAATGTTCTGAATTGGGCAGTTTTGTCGTTATTGGTGCATGCATTTTTTTTCATTGTTTACTGGAAAAATGTTCTGAATTGGGCAGTTTTGTCATTATTGGTGCATGCATTTTGTTTCATTGTTTACTGGAAAAATGTTCAAAACAAATTTAAAACGCCCTCTACAACTGTACTATATTGTACAAGGAATATAATTTAATAAAATAAGAAAGGTGTATCAAAGACCACATGTATGTTTCATGTGCAAGGGGCCTATGATTTGAAAACAGCCCAAAGTTAATCTTTATCTGTCACTGGCAAAATGTATTTTCTTTGAATGTGGGTTTCAATGCTGTTTCAATGAATGTGAGTTTCAAGGGCAGAGAAGTTTTAATGCTAAGTCTGTTTTCATTGTGAGATTGCATTGCTTTGTTTAGCAGATGTCTTAGTGTTTGTGCTGTAAAATGCAAAATAAAACTTTCAAATGAAGTCCAAATCATTGTAGAAGTAAAGCAGTATGCACATTAGTGTTTATGGTAAATGGGGTGAAATAGTCAAGTAATGGTTCAGTGGAATTGCTGAAGGGGGAAGGCTCCATTCGACCATGATTTTGTGAGGGGGAAGGGCAGCAAACTCAGACATACTCGGCTGAACTATACCTCTCAACTGTCCAGATTTTCACAGAATGAATAGATTTTTGCTTCTTATTTTGGTTTGTTCCCCATTAAATGTGTAGTTTTCTGGCAAATAATTTAGGAATTAAGTCACTAAATAATGACAGACACTAAGTTTCAGACTTCATAACCTTCAGAAAAATGCACGCTAAAGCAAGACCTGTTACTCTATTAACAGTCTCAGTTTATACAACAATTTTTTGTACCATTTATAAGTATATTTGGCCTTCTCCAGATTTCCTGCATTAACAGGTTGAGAGGTATGTGCAAGTAAATGACTTTAAAAAATTAGGCATATCCAAACCTCTCAACTGTCCCCGATTTTGGCTCAAAATGTTGCTCTTCCCCTAATAATCCCACTGCAAAATGTCAGCTTTGGAAGAAAATGTGGAGGGTTTCCAATTAAGAAATAACTGTAATAATCAGAGTTATAGATTACTTTTATTTCAGAAATGCATGTAGATTCTTTTATTTTGTCAGCTGCTCAAATTAGCAGTACTAATATTAAGTGTCCCTTCTTTGACAGGTTCCCAGCTGTATTGTGTGGCTATTTTATATTTTTGCATCACATTTTTGGTCCATTTTTCATAAAATTGTGTTTTTTTTGGCAAATTAGTAGCAAATCATTAAAGACTGAAGTTAGAAAATAATGACAAACATTTGTGTTTCAGATTTCATACCCTTCAGAAATTCATACTAATGCAAGACCTACTACTCTATTACCTTTCTAAGTTTATAAGGGCAATATTTAAAATTGTCCTTATTTTTGGGCCTTGTCCCACTTCTATGTATGGCTTTGTCCCAATGTCTTGCTGTGAGGTTGAGAGATATGATAAATGTGTCAGGGCCTTCATAGTCAGCCAGAGACATTTCAAATTGTGACATACTTGTTGCACCCCACTGCCCCATGTAGTGTGACTCTGGATGTGTCCAAGCAAGGCAAGGAGCAGTTATGCAGTGTAAATGTGCAGAGTATCCCCCATCCAAGGTAGACACAAGTACTACTTTTATTCTGTCCTTGATTTTGCAGAATGTTCTAGTTTGTCATATTTTTATACTGTTGATTTATGCTTATTATTACTCAGAAAGTGCCTGTTGCTCTGTGTTTAAGTAGCAATGCTTTAAAGACCATCGGGTAAACTTGTCTGAGATTGTAAGATGCAAGTAAGCTTTAATAAGCATACTGTTAAAGAACTGCCAACAGTGAAAGCCTTTCTGTTGCCATGCAGTGAATACTTGCATAACTAGATAATGTATAAGCCTTGGGTATTGAAATGCATATGACAGCATTTGTAATAAAGGACAGGATTACATTATTATTTTAAGAAGCTCATTACATTTGGTGGAGACTTGCAGTCATCTTTGCAGGCTTTACCTTTAAACCAAACAGAATGCCAATCTATCGTGTGTGGTCCATTACCTCTATAGTAATCTTTTAAGCAATGTATCTTGAGCTTGTTTCTGGTTTGCTTTTCATTTTTTACTTTGATCATGTTTTCCCCATGAAACAAGTAGATAGTTGTTGTCAGGCAGCAGGTCTTTTTTGGATAGGAAACATTTTTACAAGTGGGGTATTACAGAGATTGCTACTTTCAGCATGTTACTTGGTACTTTAATAAAGCTGAATATAAATTATAATTAGAACTGCAGTGCAAGGAGAAGTGGTTTGAGTTGAGTGCTGCTTGTTTTTCTTGTACTTGATTTTGACTGGAATTCCAGTAATGTATTTAAAAGTAATTTATTTTTTCATGCCTCACAGCCTTTTTGTTTCCATCTAGATATTAAGTAAGCTGTCATGCAGCTAATATATTGAAATATTCTTCTACACTTCACATTGTCTTGATTGGACTCCCATAATGATGGTTTGGCACCCAGGGCAGCGTATTTAATTAAAGTTCCAGTTTTTGTGGTTTTGAGCATAGCTCCTCCCCTTTGTAGTTGACCACACCCCTTCCCATCGCCCCACCCATTCAGCTGTCTCCTGCAGCCCCCCTTCAGTTTGTACTCACCAGCTGCCACTGGCATTCAGCCAGTAGCTTTCTGTTCAGTTCCTACAGTCAACTAATTACCCTTAGGAAGTATCTAGTCCTGTATAACTGACGTTACTGCTACTGAGGAAATATGCTAATTATATTTTGGAACCCTAAGGGGTTTTATTGACAGCTCAGGGTGCCAGAGATTATGACCAAGATCTCAGGATCACACAAAGCACACTCATGTCTTATATGATTGTCCTTGATTTCTTCCATTGCCTCTACCAGTTATGTGAATAATTTTGGCTACCAGCTACTATTAAGAAATAAAGCCCAAAGATTGAAGGCCTAAAGTCAAAAAGAAAAATTATATCTGTTTCATTTACCTGTGTAACACTGTAAGTGTCTGAGTCAAGCATTCTGTAAGTTCTGATTTTAGGATGACATGTTCAAGAAACGTATCTTTCTTTTGATATTATTATTGATGTTGAAGGTAAAATGTTGAATGCTTCATAGAGTAAAGCATTAGATTTAATTTATTTAAAAGGTTTCCAGATATGATACCAAGAATAGCAGAGATATAGATTAAAATGAAAATGTAAATATTTAGGTGTGTGTACAGCCTAGGTGTTTGCCTTTACTGAAGAATTTAGGTTCAAGAGACAAGTGAAAATCCATACAACCTTGGAAGTTTAGTAATATAGAAATACTACAGTCTGTGATATTTTTATATACCAAACAAAACCTAACAGAAATTATACCACCTTTAAAGATTTTCAAGTGCTAACTATGGTGTGATTCACAATCACCTTACATCAAAACCAAAAAGATGGCAAAAGACCAATACAACTGGCTGAAACAACTTTAATAACTTAAATAGTTATTAAAGTTGTTTCAGCCTGTTTTATTAGTCTTTTAATGTTCTTTTAGTTTTATTGTTTATTTTAATTTTATTTTCAGTTAATCACCTTACATCAGTCAGCTGGAACTATTTATTAGGCCACAGTTGCAAACTATTGCTGAATCATTTATGGCCCACTACAATGTTTTAAACAGCAACACTGATAACTTCACTCCTAAGAAGCATACATGCAGTGGGAAATTCTGCAAAACAGTTGAATGATCATAGGATCATAGGAGGTTACTAGGCTAGTGACCCTAGGGCCCTTACAAGCCTAGCCAAGTTTCACCCTTATTTCCACGATCAGCACTTATCACCCCTGTCCAAGAGGGACATAAGTGGAACCCCTGGGGTGAACTTATCGTTACCCATCCAATTGTCCAGACTGTGTTTGAAGAGGGACAGTGAAGTGCTCTGCTTGACATGAAGCAGGAGCCTATTGCAAAGGTGAGGTAACCTCTGGGAGACAAATCTGTCCCTCCAGCAGGTTCTATTAATGTCACATACCAGGTTAAGGCCATAAGAGCAAATAACCCATGTACCATTTGGCTTATAGATATGCAGCATTTCCAACAAAGCAGGGTCAAATATTGCCTTATATGCAAGGCAGAGATCAGCTCTGAGTAGTCGGTAAGAAACAGAACAAAGTGACAGCGATTTCAGATGGTCCTCATAGGACAGATGCTGAAGACCTTGTATTTTTCTTGTGAGGAAACTTTGTGGTCTCTCCAGTTGCTGCAGGTACTTGGAAAGGTACATACCAAAAGGGGCATTGTACTCAATTATTGGCCTGAGGAGGGAGGAGTATACGGAGGTTATAACTTCTTTTTTTTCTGGAGGCAATGCCCTTACTTATGAGATGGGGAGTATAGAATGCCCTTCTTACCACCGTGAAGACATGGTAATCAAAGGTAAGGTTGCTGTCAACCTGGGTGTCGAGGTCTCTCGTCACTGAGTGCACACCCTAGGGTGTTGTTATTGATGTGGTAGTTAGCAAGTACATCACTCTTACCAAAAGGGATGACAATGCATTTTTTTGCATTGTGTTTAAGGCCATGACTTTGGCACTAGTCATTTGCTTGTGCAAGACCCTCTTGTAGGATGTTGACATCATTTGGAGATACTACGGCTACTCCCATTTTGCAGTCATCATTAAACTTTGTCAGTCACAGACCTTTAGTTTTAGCTTGCACTTTGGAGAATTAGATCCCAAATAGCAGAGGTCCCAGGACTGATCCCTGTGGAACACCACTGGTTACAGGTCTGCTGTTGGAGGTGGATTCCCTTATTTTGACTATATGGGCTGTATCAGTGAGCCAGTTAGAGACTTATCTAATGATATATGGGTTGCTACCTAGATGGGTGAGTTTGTCAATTATGCTTGAGTTGGGGATAAGTCTACATAGGTTGTGTGCACAGATTTCCTCTCATCAAGGGCCTTGGTGACTGTCTCGAAGAAGTCCACTAGGTTTAACAGGCATGATCTCCCTTTGACAAATCCAAATTGAGTAGGGTCAAGTACTTGGAGGTTACCAATGCCTTTGTTGGTAAGATCCATGATGATTCTCTCCATTGTCTTACAGAGAAGACTAGTCAGGCTAATAGGCCTATAGTTTCCAGGTCAGTGGAAGCACCACCTTTGTGCAAGGGGATAACGGTGGCCTTTTTCTGTTCAGCTAGGATGAGTACAGTGCTTAGACTATGATTGAAAAGAATACCCAATGGTATTGCTAATTCTTGTTTGAGCACATGCAGGACACAGCCTCGAATGTTATCAGGTCCCATGGATGCTGTGTTTTTGACCTTAGCAAGGGCATTCACGACCTGCTCTTTAGAGATACAGGGCGGAGGACAGGTGGTAGGGATGAGTTGGGGTAGGTATGGCGGTTAGGGGGAGTGAAGTTTTCACAGAACCTGTCAGCGAACAGGTTAGCAATGTCCACAGACTCGGTATATGTGGTATTATTAACTACGAGTTTGGCACAAATCTGAGCATTTCCTTTTAGGTTACAGATGTTACTAAAGAATGCCCTATGGTTGTCCTTAGTTGAGGAAGCTAATTTGGATTCATGTTAGCTTTGGAGGACTTCACAAGGAGTCTTATTTCCTTCTTTAAGCTGAGGAGAGAGTGTTTCCATTTTGGGGCTCACTCTCTCTTAGTCTTAGACAACTTCTTCTTATTGTAAAGCCTGTTAATGGCAGTTGTACACCAGGCAGGTTTGCTCTACCTCGAGGAGCTTGTTTTTGTTCTATCAGTTACAATCATGCCAATGCAGTTATTCAGATGTTTGTATAAAGCATTTGTATAGAAATGGGCATAGCTGCCAGTTCTATCTGAGGAGGAGGTGCAGTGAAGCTATTTATACCATCCTGTAAGAGGCTATAATCTGTTTTGGATAGTTTTTTTTTAGTTTAGTTTGTGCTACGGGTGAGTCAGGTGTGATAGTAACTTCGAATGAGACTGCTTTGTGGTCGGATCTCACCAGAAAAAACATCACAATGGGGGTGCTACAATGGTCCCCCAATATTGATAAGCACCAGATCCAGGATGTTGGCACCTCTTGTGGGGGTGTCAACTAGCTGGACCATGGCATCAGAGTTAATGAATTTGAGAAACCTTTGAGCAAGTGAGTTTCCGCATAAGTAATTTCCCCAGTCAGTGGATGGGCAGTTAAAGTCACCCAAAATCATGGTGTTTGGATGTATCTTGATAGACTCAGCTAGATCCAAATAGGCAGAATGAGTGTCCTGATTAATGGAGGGGGTCCTGTAGCTGACAATGATTTGAACTGGTGTCCTACCAACAATTAATTTCGCCTGAAGTATCTCCAGGGAATCATGCTGTCTAACCAATCTGGAGGTGTATTTATCTTTAATGAATATTGATATACAACCTCCTTTAGTTTTCACATCTTGCTGGTTACAAAATGATGGTTGCAGAATTGGCATATTATTTAAAAACCATGAAAATACAGTACAAAGTCTTCTGAATTTACCTGACTACACAATCCAAGCTACAAGGTCAATTCCATAAAAAATAATACTAAACCAGTTATCATAAGAAGCAGAATTCACTGTTCTACATTCTTCCATAACCATTGATATCCTTCAGAAGACTGAAAATAAAATAATTAGATTTATCCATGTTAGACCGTACTATGAGCTCACCTGCCTGACAAACAACACATCTAAATGGGTCCCTGATGGATGAGATTTTCTTTTGAATGAAATAACCTATAAGCTACTGAATGACCACTATTAATCACCACTCAAATTTGTACAGTTGAGGAGTTCATCCTACACTGTCAGGAAAACAGAGTATAGTTAGACCACCTAATACTATATTAGTAATAGAAAAGTCATTCACCAAATTAGCCACAGCATTATATTATATTTTATTCAGTTGTTTATTGGGAAAGTCCAAGTCAGAAAGAGCCAATTTTCAACCGAGGCACAAGGAAAACACTCCAGATGCATGTCTTTGTGATGTGGGAAGGAGCCAGAGCACCAAGAAGAAACCCACATGAATGCAGGGAGGACATGCAGACTCGGCACAGAAGACACCCCAGTCAAAAATTGAACCAGAGAAACTCTTGCTGTGATGCAACAACACAAACCACTGCACCACTGCACCAGTTTTTTTTAAAGCTCAAAGCCTTAGCCCTTTGCATTAACTGCCAGGCACCACAAGTTGCATTTAATTCTACAGGAAGCACCTTGCATAAACAGCAATCATGGATAAACAGGTATTTGCGTTTGTCCTCTTGTGAAACTAATGTATTACTAGCATTTTTTTTTTTCTTTTCTCCCAAATCATAGCTTCCCTCTTACAGTAACAGTTTATGTTCCTGGTTTAAGAACTCTTTCCTAACAAAAGCTTACAGAACTATTTTATTGTTACCACAGCTATCATATTCACTATATTCTTATCTTTGCTTTCCTCACATTACCTATAAGATGCTTTATCTTCCATGCCACTGAACTTGACCCTTCAGCTGTTTTCCTCCTTCCCTAATATTCTGCCTTATCTTATGTGTATATGTGTTTCAGCTATTTAGCATTTTTATGTAACTGTACACCTGTTCTCTGTTTCCATTTGTATACTATTTGGTGTACGTTACTTGCCAAAGTTCAATGTACACATAAGATAATTTATTGCCAATGTGCATTTCACTGATATTGTAGTTTACCAGTGAAGTTCTCTGTCTTTTTCCCTGTTGGTCTGACTTTGTATTTAAATGCATTTGTTATATTATATGCCTTCAAGGTTAAGGACCAGTTTACCTATACGGTTACCTAAAGCAAAAATAAATGCATGTCATTAAACTTTCCCATCTGAGGTTGAAGAACCACATCTTTAGTATTTGCTCATACCAACATGATGATTTTTAGTTTTTCAAGACATTGCATTTGTCAATTCTTTATTTTCTCTTACTACCTTTCAATCAACAAATGCTGTTCCACAAGTTTTTTTTCTTTTGTTCTTGTTCTCAGCATTTTTCCATACTTTTATGCCTTAGTTTCAGCATCCTACTTAAACTAACATCACTTTTTTTGTCTGACCTGAAGGAAGAATAAAAAAAGAACACAAAATATGAAGCACCAATCCGGCCCTTCATTTTCACTTGCATTTTGCTCCCCATGCATCTTACTAATGTGTACAAGCCCTAACTGTAACCCTGGCCCTAACTACAACTCTGCACCTTACCTTACAAAAAGCTTTTATGTAACACTTTCACCATACAAGATGCTGACACACCACAAACATCAATACACATGCATAACACTAAATTTGTCCTCTTACCTTACCCTCACTCTAACCATAACCATAAAATGCTTGCATACCCACTTTACTTCCACTCATGAACATACAACAGACAAAAATCACACATACAAAACACTAACGGCTGAATTCATTATGGTACCCCAACATGCACACTATCATGTACCCATCTCAGTACCTTTGCTGAATTCAGTAACTGCCCTTACACAGTGCTGCACAGTCTCTTAAAAAAAAGATGTACCTCACCATGAAGGACAGGATTCGTGGTCATGCAGGATGTTAATGTGACATTCCAGGGGGAGTGACATATGTTAATTAGTCATGTGATCTCTTCCCAGCACCATCTCCAGGAAGGCATCTACATGCCTGAACAATTCAAAAAAATTCCTGGCCATGTAGATCAACTCAGTCATCCCTACCACATCATGGTACTTAGCCATGTACAACCACTGAATCTGAACATGGTGAGGGCGAGGGGTCCACTAGGCACCAGGGCTTACTTTTAAAGTGCCATAACAGCACCAATGGTGGTATGGGCATGGGGGGGGTGGAGTACATTCTAGGCTCTAGGGATTACACTTTAAAGTACCATAATGGCACCAGCAGTAGTATGGAGATGGGAGTGGTTGTTGCACTAGGCATCAGGGTTTACAATCTAAAATGCTGCAATAGCACCAATGATAGTATGTAGATTGGGGAGTGGAAACACTGGACACCAGGGATGACATGTTAAAGTACTGTAATGGCATAGATGTCATAATGGGGATTGAGGGTGGGGAGAACCACTAGAAACTAGGGATGAAACTTTAAAGTGCCATAATGGCACAGCTATCATAATGGGAATCAGGGATTGAGGTATACACTAGACAGCCAAGGCCTAATAGATACATGCCTTAATTGCATTAAAGTATTATAGGGGTGGGAGTAACTATGGAAGGGCATATTAGGTAGGACAGGTATAGGAACTGTGGTGTGTGTGTGTGTGTGTGTGTGTGTGTGTGTGTGTGTGTGTGTGTGTGTGTGTGTGTGTGTGTGTGTGTGCACATGCACTCATGTGTGTGTGTCTATTTTGTGTACTTGTGAGTGTGAGAGATTGACTGAGGGGGAATGCCACTGTCAACATGAGCAGCTTACTACTACAACATGCAGATCAGTATGATCTGAACATTGTGGTAGTAATTGCAATTCAGGAAACATGCAAATTAGTTGATAATGAGGTCTTACTTTGTTGCGGTTAACATGTTTCTGAATTGCAAATGGTATATCATAGGAGAAGGGCCTGTTTAGCATAAACCATGTGGCATGGGCTAGCTAGGCACTTTAATGAATCCCCAGGTATATCTATCCCCTTAACAAACCCTCACTGTAACCATAATCCACAAACACTTGCTCACGTGCTTAACTTCCGTTCATACACACACCAAAACTGCAAATGCATAATGCTAAATCTATCTTCTACCCTTGCTCTTACTCTAACCCTAAGCCACCAGCACTCACACAAACACATCCATTAACGGTGACATTTCCAGAAAGCTGAAACTTTTGACATTAAAGTCACAAGCAAACCATTTACCCTCCCCCATCTGAACCTCCTCTTTCCAACATTGCATTCAGTTGACCAAATATCCAATGGACCAAACCTACAACAGAACTAATACTCACACACTTCACTTTGTCAACAAAAATGACATGCCAGCACAGTAACATTGATACAGTCAATCATACACAACAAAGTGAGAGGATAAAGGCAGGATTTTTAACACTTGACTTCTGAAGTATGAATGATTGAAAGTGGGTATTTAACTTGCGATTTTACCAAGCTTTGCACTTTCCAGTTTTCTGAAGAAAAGAATACTTAATATTCTAGAAACCAGTAATTTGATTTACCCTGAATATGTGCAGCCTTGATGTTGGAATATTTAAATAATGCGGGAGTGGATGGGATGTCGCAGAACGTGACCCTACCCCCACCCCTTGCAAAAACACCTGCAGCTAGAAATTTGGAACCGCGTGCTTTTGATAATCTGAGTATTTACAAACTTATTTCAGTATTTTAAGCATCAGTTTGTGGTTGAGCAAGAAACTATCCCATAACCCATTGAGAATAGGAAAGGTAGTTAGCCCTGATGAAGTCTATAATTTAAGTACCATGATACTATAATAGACTATGCCAATGTTGCAGCTAATCTAGCTGAAGGGAGGGAGGAGTTAAAAAAATTGTATCTAAGGCATGTCACATACACTGACATAAAACAACACCTACATTAGAGATCAGATTAACAGCATGTATAAAAGATTTAAAAGAAATGCCTACATGATTGTCAGAAATTTGTTTATAATGATAATTGAAATTTGTCAGTTTGTAGGTTGGTTGCCCTGTTTAAATCCCTCCAAACTCACTGAATTTCTTCAGTTAAAAAACCCACCACAGCCCCTATACAGAGGAATGCACTCCAATTTCTCTGTTTAAATATAAGTTCTGTTGTCACTGTGCCTGGAGATTTTCTTGAATAATGTTCTTCTGGAATTCAATAAAATGTAGGTAGTCATTCAAAACTCTAGTTCAAGCACAGGTTTTTGACAACTATTATGATTATCAAAAAAAGGATTCTAAGCATCGTTATCAGACTAGTGTAGCAGGAAATAAATGACACAATGAGCATGCCAGTTCTTTTTCTAAAGTGAATAATTTAATTCTGATGCCTATTTTTTATTTTAATATTTATTGATTGTAAAACTATAAGTGCATTAGTATGTCATCCAGCTATTGTGTGTTGCCTATAAATTGTCTTGTTTACTAAGACAATTGAGTAAATCTATTATATTAGAATTATTGTTTATAAGTCTTTTCACTTTAGTTTTACACTCTTTTCCTTAGTTTTACGAAGGAAATGTTTGTCATGGTACACTTGTCATGAATTATGTGAATCACAGCTCTGCTCAGTGTGACTGCCAGAATTAGAAGGTCACTGTAATAACAAAATTCATTTCTCTACCAAATATTTAATTATTTGGCTTTGCAAACTAAAGAAGTTTCCCTGAAAAAAATTAGAAAGTGCAGAACAGCTTCAACTGGCATTACGCTAAAAAGCTTAAAATAGAAAATGCAAGCAGCATTTAGTACTTCTGTAGTTCTTAATTTTGTAGTTTTCAACATGTTGCAGCCTTATCCATTTCATACTCAAAATAAATAAATCAGTAAGGAACTTTCTTGATTTGTTTATACATGTAAGAAAAGTCTGTGGTGTTAATGGAGAATCCTCATTTACAATATATGGTGTGACTCATTCTTTCCAAACACAGGCCCACACTGTGGTTAGTACTGACCTTGCAGGTCAGTGAAGATTCTTCTGACCATTACTTCCAGGTTAATGAGTTTACTAGGCACATTTTTCACAAATACTTCCAGTACCACTCACTCCCAGCTTTGATTTCAGTTTCTTGCAATCATTTTTTTTTGCTAAAAGAATATCTACCTCTGTCCTCTTTGGCACATCCCTGAACATTATAATTCATTCTACAGCACCCATTCATATTTTCTTGTATTACCATGTCTTCTGTAGAAGCTTCTCTCACCATATTGCCATGTTCTAAGCAGCAGTAATTTAATACAGAACCCCCTCACATAAAGTGTTGTTATGTCACCAGCATACATTTAATACAGAACCCCCTCACACCATCATCATCATAAACCTCCCTCTTCCCATTTTCTTCATGGGGTTGGGGTGTTGTGTTAACTGCTGCCATCTCTCTCGATTCAATGCCACACTCCTGCCTTCTTCAACATTCATGCCTGACTGTCAGAGATCTTCTCTCACACAGTCCATCCACCGCTTTGCTGAATGATCTCTTTTGCTTTTACCCAGTGGCGGCTGGTGACTTCAAATCACAGGGGGGCTGCAGGAGACGCTGAATGGGCGGGGTCAAAGGGAAGGGGTGTGGTCAACCATAAAGGGGAGGAGCTATGCACAAAACCACAAAAAAACTAACTTTAATTAAATACGCTGCCCTGGGTGGCAAACCATCATTATGAAAGTCCAATCAAGACAAAAATAAGTGTAGAAGAATAAAAATATTTCAATGCATTGGCTGCATGACAGCTTACTTAATATCTAGATGGAAACAAAAGGTTGTGAGGCATGAAAAAATAAATTACTTTTTAAATACATTACTGGAATGCCAGTCAAAATCAAGTATAAGAAAAACCAGAAGCACTCAACTCAAACTACTTCTCCTTGCACTGCAGTTCTAATTATAATATATTCAGCTTTATTAAAGTACCAAGCAACATGCTGAAAGTAGAAATCTATGTGATGCCCCCACTTGTACCTTCTTCCTGTCTGTCCCAAATCTTCTCCACCAGACTGTCTTCTGCTTTTCTGCACATGGGCCTGAACTACCGTAATCTGTTCTCTTTGATCTTTTCTGCAATTGGAGCCACTTTGTCTTCTGCTCTTATGTCCACATTTCTTCATGTGTCTCACAGTGTGCATCCTGCCACCCTTCTCAGGATACATACCTCTCAACCATACCAAATTCCTCAGTATTTACCAGTTCTGAGGGCAAAATAATGGAGTGCCATGAATTTCCACGTGGTCCCTTCAATTCCTGTTTTTTTTTAATTATTATTTGTGGTTTTAAGTTATGGCTGATGTCTACCTCTCCAAACCTTAAAAACAGGTGATCAAAGATGCAGGCTGTATTATGACAAAATGTCCATTTTATTGAAATCCAGTAACTTACTCCACTTACACTGTATGTTATGAAAACTAAGATGTGAAAGGGCTGGGGTGCTGCTGAAGTTACTTAAGTCACAGGTGACCATGCAGTTTCATTATCTGTCAGTTTGATACTACAATGGCATCCACAAACAGAATGTGTTTGCTGTAAAAATAATGATATCTTATAGTGTATGTATTAAATAATCTTTCTGCTTTCAATTCACTACACATATATTTCATTTGGACTTTCACTTAAGCCTGACAACAACCAAATTACTTCCGCTTTTCAAATCAACTATTACTGCACTATGCTGAGCACCAGGGGGCAAATAAAGCAAAACAAATCATCTTGAGAAGAAGTTTATTTAAATATAACACAAGCCACATAATTCACATTAAACTCTTAACTTTCTCTCCTTGTTTTTTTTGTCCCAAAACCATGGACTTCCTCAGATCAAGGACGTAAATTTTAATAATAAATGCACACCTCCCTCCCCAATTAGCCAATCATTTTCAGAAAGTAATTAATCAAAAATTCAACTCTCTGAGCTACAATGCGGTGAGTAAGAAAGTTAACTGTTTAATGTAAATTTAGTGTTTCTGTTGTGTTAAATTTAAATAAACTGCTTAAACTACTTCTCAGGATGAATTGTTTCACATTGTTTGCTCCCTGGCGGTGCTCAGCAGTGCCTTTTGTTTTATTTAATGGTCACAGCTTCACTGCATGACTGCATTGAATAGATTGTTTTACACAGTGGTCTCTGGGCTGGACTTAATATGGAACTGGTTTAAAGCGGGAAATTTTAAAGGAGGTTGCTTTTTTTCTTGTACTACTTTTTAGTTTCCTGTGTGGATATGACAGACATGTTGACGTGAGTTATTTAAACATATTTTGCAGTGAAAGAAGTGGTACTTTGGTAGAGTTTGATATTTTAAATATGCAATAAATGTAAACTAACTTTTGGAAGTGCGGCTTTTCTTTCTGATAACTTTATTATGATTGAATGGTATGCATGCCATGTAAATGAATCTTCAAGAAATACCTTTGTGATTCTGAATTTGTTGTTTTGTAGATTTTTTTTTAAACTGTTAAAGAGCTGTAATGTATGGAATTCATGATACTGAATTTTAAGTGGCTTCTTTGTGGGATGTGTTGCTCTTTATAACTTATTCTAGTGTCTGTACAAGTCAGAGTCAAACTTGATAGCTTTTGCAGATTAAATGGATCCTAGCCTGCCAGTCATTATGTGAGTTCTATCGCGATGGACTGGGGAGAGAGTTACTGTAACCATTGCCTGTTACTTCGTCAGGCAGGACAGTCCTTTCATCTATGTGATACAATAATATCTGAGAAAAAAAAGTGTGAGTTTAGTTAACAGTAGAACTACATCTATGAGGGTCTAACATGGCGAGCAAGATACCTACACAACATTAGTGTCCCGATTCCCACTCCCGGCTACTTACTTTGATTATTTCAGAGATTGTAATCAGAGAAAGTTTCTTGAAAAGTGCATATTTAACAGGCACAGTTGAAACAGACCCCAAACCTGCCACTCTAAATTATTAAGAGAGAGTCATAGTGCCTTAGATCTGGTGGGCACAGCACTGTGACATGTTTTTTTCGCTTTCCGTGTATCACTCTGCTGACTGCCTTATGTTTACATCTTTATCTACTGAATATTCCTATGTTCTTATACTTTGATTGTATATGAAAATTCCCCCCAGCAGAATCAGATTATTTAAACTGATAATCTGATGCCTTAGCAAATAATAGGAGCAAACTATATGGTCATTATCGTTCCTGTCTTCATTTAACAGTCACAACATAAGCTTGCCGTCACACTATGAAACTAGAGATAACTGTGACCAATATTAGATGCACTGAAAGGACCACCATAGAACTACAAGATGAAAACTAAATATTATCACGTACTTTGTCCTGAGAGGTCCGTAATGTACATCCCTCTTTGCTGAAGCCACAGAACTGTAGGACCTTACATCTCATTAACTTCCACATCATTATGATGACTCACTTAAATACAAAACAGATAAAGAAAAGAATCACTGCATTTTATTTACCTTCTCAAAAACACATACAGTTGTTGTGATTATGTAAATCGGAACAAAACATGCTAAGTTAGTCTAGAAGAAAAGAAACAAGGAAATTAGTAGAAAGCTAGTCGAGTCATTTGTGACATTTGTACTTCGTTTATGTTCTTCATCTTCACTTAAAAAAAATATTAGAGGATTCAGAAGTGTTTCAGATGTAATTTGTTGAGGCTGTGAGCATAGGTAGTTAAAATGCAAATAACTGATTTGCTTTAAATGTGACATGGACACTGTGTAGCAAAGAACTGCACCAACAGTTCAGAATTTCTTGTACAATTTTTTCTGACAGTGTATGCAAGGATTATTTGCACAGGTGACCAGCATTTACTTCTGACTACCCTCCTCAGTCTGTGGTCATCTAAACCTGGACAAAACCAAAAATAATGATGGGACAAAGACCCAAAATTAGGGACAGATTTTAAATGTTGCTCCTGTAAACTCAGATAGTTGCTAAAATAACAGGTTTTGTATTATTATGTATTTTCTTAGGGATATGAAGTCTGAAATTCAAATGTCTGCCATTATTTATTATTATTTAGTGTCTTCAATCTTCATGCAGGTATCCCAGAATTCCATTGGAGTAGGTGGAATTACATGATTATGTATGCTAATTTTTATGCTAATCAGCATCCCAATTTTGGGCTAGTTGTACCTACTTTTCAAGGGCTTTTGTCCTGATTTTTGATGTTTCCAGGTTGAGAGGTATGCCCAGGAACTGCATTTCCATCAGAACCCCCTCACATAAAATGTTGATATGTCACCAATAGTCGACATTTAATACAGAACCCCCTCACATAAAATGTTGACACATCCCCAGCTTCAGTCTTTTAATAGAAACTCCTCTTTCTGCATTGTCATATCTTCATCAACAGTCATTTAGTATGGAGCCCCCTCCCACAAAGTGTTGGCATGTTCCCAACAGTATTCATGTAATACAGGAACACCTCCCACAAAAGGTTGCCATATTGTCAATGCTCTTCTCAATTACCCTCCTGGCTGGTACTTTGATGAAAGAATAATTAGCATGGCCAAAACTGCTCGGTCACTTCATCAAAAGATGCAGTTGACAAAATGGGTCTTTACAGAGGGTGATTTATTTTACTTTAAGGTAGAAAAAACCCAGAACTGTTTTTATTACATGCATGGGTGCTAGGGTGCTTGTTCAAAACTTAATTCACTATCTGCTCTCTCTTTGATAGCTGTCAGGTAGACATCTGATAAAGAACCCCCAGTATCCTCTCATATTGTCATGCCTCTGGCAGTGTACTTTTCTGAAGAATTCACAACTTGATTTTGCTACATTTTTGGACACAGTGCTACATTATTTTCTAAACCCTTCCTTCGTTTATGCTACATATAACACAGATGAGAGATTTTCATGAGATGCATGCATCTGCTTCTCATATCAGTACTTCATGAGTAGCAAAATACCTTTTCTCTATAATGCAGTGGTGCAAGGTCTTGCCACTCAAGAAATACTTAATGTATTTGTATGGCAGATTGTACAGGGTTCATGACTGCTATGATGCAGGTCCCTGCCACCTCACCCTCACTTTATGACTGCATGTACAGATGTTGCAGGGTTCAGAATAATGCAAAGCATGTGAAGCTCTTCTACATGTGTCTGGTTACTGGTCTACATAAGTTAGCCAGTCAAGACTTGCATGCAGCATCAAGAAAGATGCTTTATAAAGCTTTCTGATAATGAGATTCACATGGTGGCTGGGTGAGCTACAGGAAGATATAACTTTGCAATCCATGAGACAGTATGTGTAATGAATCATCGGTTACGATTTTTAATATTTTGTGAAGTGTAAGATCCATTGTGTAGTCCATAAGTTATTAAGAAGGAGACAGCATTACTTCCTTTTTTCTATTTTTTTACAAGGAAGTCTACCTTTCATTGCACATTTAAAACATTTGTATAAAGGCAATAGCTTTGCTCATTATGGATGACTAATTACTGTGATGGTTTGCCTTGTTTTTTTGTTTTTTTGTTTTTTGTTTTTTTTTGTAGATGCCCAAAGAGTTTGACTGTTGGGTTTTACAAGAAAATTAATGACCCATGTAATCTAATTTTGTAAGAATGTAGGTAGTCAAAGACCATTGGTCAATCTTACAATAATCCCTAACCCTACCCATCTTGGTTGGTATCACTGCACATAAAATGTAAAATATCTCAGTAACATGGAGTATGAATGTCTGGCATTTAAAAAATTAATAGCTTCTCCACTTGAAGTAAGCCCGAATACTATAGGCAGCAATTGCTATTAGTGACAACACAATGGCTTATACTGCATACCTGCATGAGTATATATGTTGTAGATTTCAAAGATCCTTGTAAATGTCCATATAAAATTCACATGCGTAGAGTTTCATATACTTCAGAAATGTGCTTGAGCAGTGTGATGTTTACAGATGACTGGCTTCCACAGAGTTCAAAGAGTTACCGTCAGAGTTTATTTTGTAATGTAAATACCTTAAAAGTAAAGACTTGTCAGTGTGGAGGTGTGGCAAGCTTTATTGATTGCCTGCCTCCATCCTTTTCCACACCACTGAATACCCATGCCAAGTTACTAGCAGTGGGGATGCCTCAATAATATCTATGGAAGTCTGATCATCCCCCATCAAATTTATCTTCATTTATGCAGCTGGTGCAAGACACTGACTGTCCTGCCTAATCCATGAAGGAAAGCTGTATAATTAAGGTCACCTTTAAAGCATAATATGTACTGACAAATATTTTTATCTAAATGTCCTCTGCCTAGACTTTAGAACACATTTGAATTTAGAAACTTATTTTTTTATTTTTATTTATTTTATTTTACATTTGTTGAACGGACTAGTCCAGCTGGATTTATGTCCATTTTCAGTGGAGGCCCGGGGAGAAAAGCTCCAGTGGTTTTTACAAGTTTGCACAGAAATAGGCATAATAAGATAACATTTATAAAACAGAGTAAGTTAATACATGTAATACACAAATATGAATAAGACTGAAACAGAGAGAAAAGATAAAATGTCTTTTCAAACAAGGAATAATAGAGATTTTTTTTTTGTCATACTGTATATATGAGATAACATATGTTTACATAGATTAAAGGTGGTTGAGGAGGAGATGTATAAAAAAGGTTATGGTGGTAAGGGGGGTTAGTCGGGGTTTGTGCAAGGACAAAGCCATTGTGCTTTTAAGTGACTTTTTAGTTGATTTTTAAAGAGAGGTAATGATGAGAGAGAGATGTCAGTTTTGTGGGAAGTTTGTTCCAAATTGTCCCCACAGAGTTTGTGAAGAGAGAATCTCCTGCCTTGTTGTGGGATTTCTGCGTTGTAACTAGTAGTTTATTTGCTGAGTGCAGTTTTGAAAGGTTTGTATAGGGGGAGATGAGGCTTGTGAGAATAGGAGTATTAGTAGGCTGGTATAGTATTTTATGTGTGATTGAGAGTTGTTGAAATTTTAGTTGGTTATTTAGCTCAAGCCATCCTAGCCGTTTTAGGTTTAGACAGTGATGTGTTCTGAATGAGGACCCAGTAGCAAACCTGGCAATGTTGTTATATGAAGTGGACAATTTGTTTAGGTTGCTTTTAGAAAGATTAGTGAAAATTGGGGAGGCATAGAAGAGAGTGGAGCTCAGATGGGTTTGGGCAACAGTAGTTCTGGCTTCATGGGTAAGAAAAGGTTTTATCCTATATAAGGATCCCAGTTTTTTGTTTACAGTTTTGATGGTGGCATTAATGTGAGTGTCAAAGTTGAGGTTGTGGTCAATCAGTACACCTAAGAGTTTGGTAGTTGTGTCGGGAGCTATGATTGTTCCATCGATGGAGGTAATAGAGAAGTGTAATGGGGTGGATTTGTTAGTTGGTGTAAATAGTAATAGTTTGGTTTTTTTGGCATTGAGGAGGAGGTGATGTTGTTGGAACCAATTTTCTACTTGGTTGAAAACTGATTGGGTGATATCATGGAGCTCAGATGAAGTGGTCGCTTTACAGATGAGAGTCGAGTCATCTGCGTATTGTATGCAGGTGGGTAGAGGAAGATTAGTAGAAAGGTTGTTAATGAAAATGGAGAAAAGTAGAGGTCCCAGGATAGAGCCTTGTGGGACACCCAGAGTAAATGGGAGATGTTTGGATAAGTTATTATCCCAGAGGACAGCCTGTTGTCTATTATGCATGTAGGACTTGAACCATTGGAATGCTAGTGTGTCAAGAGAGAAAGAGTTGAGTATATTAAGTAGTAATTGATGTTTGACCATATTAAAAGCTTTAGAGAGATCAATGAACAGAGCAGAGGAGAGCATGTTATTGTTACATTGTTTATTAATGCAGTCTGTGAAGGATAGGACAGCAGTGGTGGTACTGTGGAATGGTCTGAAACCATGTTGACAGTCAGCTAGAAGGTTATATTGGAGAATGTGGACTAGAAACTGTTTGTGGATACATTTTTCCATAATTTTGGCTAGTGGAGATAGTAGTGCAATAGATTGAAAGTTGGAGAGTTCAGTTGAGTTCCCTCCTTTATGAAGTGGGAGTATGTGAGAGATTTTCCATAATGAAGGGACGGAGCCTTCAGTTAAGGTTCTATTAATTAGAATAGAGATTGGGTAGGCAAGAGGTTTAGCAGCAATTTGAAGGTATTCAGGTGGTAGGAGATCAGCTGAGGCTGCACAGGGTTTGAGTTTATGAAGTAGTCTATAGATGAGGGCTGTAGGAATAGGTTTTAAGTGAAATGTAGGTGGTAAGGTAGTGGGGGGGGAGGTAGGGTGGGGTTGAGAGGTGGTAGGGAGTTAGCTAGAGATTGGACAGTTTCGGTAAAAAAGCAGTTGAAAGCATCAGCAATCTCCTTGCGAGAGTTGTGGGAGAGAGTAGATGGGGTAGGAATTTTGGAGTGTCCTGGATGTAAGAGTTTATTTATGCTAGACCAGAATGTTTGGGGTTGGCTATGGTGATTTTGTTGTAGCTTGAAGAAATAGTTCTTTTTATCCTGTAATATTGATTCTTTTTGGTGGCATTTCTTAGTTTTCTGAAATACTGCTGATCAATAGGGTCTTTAGTGTGTCTCCATTTGGACCATATTTTGTTTCTTTGTAGGATTTGTTGTCTGGTTTCTTTAGTGAGCCATGGGGCTGCTTTACATCTAGTTCTTATGGAACGTGAGGGGGCATGGAATTCTAAAATCTGTAGAAATTTGGTGTTAAAGTGGGATACTGCTTCATCAATTGGCAGGTGCTTTAAGGGTGACCAGTCACAGGCTAGTAGCTCCGCCTGAAAATTGGCTGGATTAAATTTCTTTTTGTTGCAGGTGATTTTAAAGGTTGGTTCATTTGGAATATAGGTTTTTTTGTCTGGATATGTAGGTTAGTGAGTGGTCACTAATATCATCAGGAAGGACACCTACTTTGTAGGAGACAGGGTGACAATTTATTAAGATCCAGTCTAATATACTTTCTTTTTTGGTGGGTTTATGGATTCTAGTGGGGGTGGTAATAGTTTGAGAGAAGCCGTAAAGGTTTATTTGGGTTGGTGTATTTAGTGTGGTACAGGAGTAGCAGTCTATATTAAAATCACCAAGTACTATTGTTTCTTGAGGGAAGGATGTAGACAGCCAGCTGAGAATACTTTCTATGATGCTAATGTTGCTGCCTGGGGGTATGTAGGAGCATATTAAGTTAATGGATTTGGTATTGTTGAGTTGGAGTTTGGTGATTAGAATTTCTACCTTGGTTATTACAGGGGATTGTACCAGTATGAGAGTGACCTGTAAATGAGATTTGTATAATATTGCTATCCCACCACCATTTTTAGCAGTTCAGTCTAGCCTCAGTATGTTGTATCTAGGTGGGAGTATTTCAGTATCTTTTGTAGTAAGTTTAAGCCAGGTTTCCGTTAAGCATAAGATATCAAATGAGTGAGTTTCAAGTAGAGCATGTAGTTGGCTTACTTTGTTGTTAACACTCCTAATGTTTAGATGAGCTATGAGCACTGAATTTGTGGGAGTGTAGGGTGGGGCTGGTTGCCCTAGGGTGTTGTTGTATGGTCCTGGGTTAGGATGAATGTCCCCGTGAAGGAGAGGATATTTGAGAGGATAATATGCATGTTTCTGAGGTTTAGTATAAATAAGTTATCATTTTTCTAAATTGTGTGCATTTAAAATGGGAGACTCTGTGGTATTTAGGTGATAGATAGTGTGAGGTAGATGTTATGTTAGAGTGGTTAATGATTTTGAGATTTACTGTTAATGTTTGTTTAAGGGATTGTTGAGAAGATGAGTATTGGAGATGTTCGTAATAAGTGAGAGTATAGGGAATGGAAAGCATTGATATTAGTGTGAGTAGGAATAGTTGTTTAATGTACAAGAGTTGATAAGTAGAGGGCATGGTGAGGGAGATGTTATAAAATGTGATTGGAATTATGGAGGTAGGAGTATATGAGGGTGTGGACTAGAAAGTTGTAAATGAGGTAAGGGGGAGTGGTTATTAGTATGTGATAGGTTGAGTAGGTGGTGGGTCAAAAGCAGTGGTCAGAGTTTAATTGATAGGATTGAGGGGGTCTGGCTTGGTAAGTATAAAGGTAGGAGCACTGGGGTGGCTGGAAATTGGGGGTAGGGTAGGGTAGGGGAGCGGAGTGAGTCCGCAGGGCGAACGGAGCGGGTTACAGAAAGTACGTTTGAATCAACAGAGACAATCAGTAAGCCTCAGAGCCTTTAGGTGTCTCTGGGTGAGTAGAGTGAGATAATGCCAGAGAGAGGTTCAGAGTGATAGTAGAGTACAGGGGGGGGAAGCGGAGTACAGCTAGATAGTAAGAAGAGGAAAAAAGGTACTAGTGGAGTGACAATAAAGTATAAAGAATAGATAGTTGGGAATAAGTTTTAATTCTAGATTGGAATTTGGTGCAACCTAGTGGACAGACAGTAAAGGAGACAAGGTAACAGTATTAGACACAGCTAGAAGAGGAGTTATAGATAGCAGTAGGTAGGGGGGAGATAAAGATAAATTGCTAAAGGGGTGTAGAGGAGGGAATCTTTGCTGCTGGTTTCCCTGCTCGCTAGCTTAGTTTTACTTCTTGGTAGGTAGTTATAACTACATAAATTATACAGTTTAAAAGGTAGGTCCAGGGTGGAACATACTTTCTTAGTCCTTATGGAACCTCGGAGCACAATATATGTGGAGGGACAACAGAGTTCCTTGGCCCGACGTTGGGATGGTTGAGACCAAATAGCAGTGAGGGGTTCTGAAAGATCAAGCAGGTTCCTTAGTATAGGGTAGAGAGCTAGGAGGGATATAGAGAGAAAAAAGGGTTTAGGTGAGAGGACAAAGTTAAAACTATCCTAAACAGTATAAATACTCAGTGTAAGATACTGGTATATCCTGATACAACAAAAAATAGCCTGTATAATTAAACATCCAAAACTAACTATGGACATCAAATACAGATGTATGCAAAGCAACAGGATAAACAAGTAGATAAAACAGTTCCTGCTAGGAATATCTTACAATATCAATGACAAAGCATGTAGCAGTGCACTAATGAGGGTTATATAAAGTACACAGGATGTATTGCAATAGTTCCACAAAAATGGAGGTTAGTTATCGGCCACTTGTAAAATGAAAGTTTCTCCCAATGTGTTTCCAAAACAAGTAACAAGATGACCCTACGTTGCAGGGAGAAGGGTTTCCCGGCTTTACTGTAGCGTTGATCGAACTTACAGGAATGCTTGGAAAGGACAGGGGGTATTAACAAAATACAGATAGAGCTTATTGGTTTGGTTTATTCTATCAATGAGGTAATTCACACTTCTGCTGCAACCTAAGCACAATAAATGATGGTCTTACATTATACAGGCAGCAATGTGACTTAAAATGAAGTTCTGTGCTTCACACTAGAAGAGTATGGGATTCGGTCCTGATCCTTGGTCACCATCTAGGGACTGCTTTTTAAGTCTGTGGTTTTCTCTGGCTACTTAGGTTTTCATCTAACTCTCAAAAACATGCTGATTCATTGTCCCCATCATATATGTGCATAACGTATATAAAAATAGAAAGCAGACAGACAGATACATATAGAGAAGTAGAGACAGAGACTGAGAGAGAGAGAGAGAGAGAGAGAGAAGGAGAGATGTGTATATATTATTTTACATCTGCCCTTGTAGCAGACTATCCCTGGGATTCATGAAGCTTGCACCTGGTGGAGGCATAGCGTCGTCATTCTAACACCAAATATGGCTGCCGAGCGATTCAGGTAGGAGCTGTTTCCACGTGCACTACCTGCGTACGCTACGCCTGCACAACTCCTGAGCCATGTATGCTAATTACCCCATGTGCAGCAGTGTAGCATGCAAATGAAGGTATGTAGCGATTCAGGAAGTGGTGTAGACATAGTGTAAGCATGCAGAAATGTAAACCATAGAAAACGGTTTACATTTTTGCAAACATAAAATTGGAGCCATGACAGCTGACCAAACGCATGTATTATAATGTTAATATATGCCAATGGCTAACTATATAGCCATTGGCATAAAAAACATGTACAAAATATAAAATTAACATTTAATATATATAGTCACACTATCGCGACGTGGAAGCACAGGGCAGCGGTGCGCAAAGAAGATCACAAGGAATATATAAAAATATAGAATAAAACCGCAATGAAACACATATCACGATTTCCCCATAATAGTCAATGGCAGGCATGCCACACCATACTCATGGCACAAGGGTTGCTAAGGCATAGTGACAGTGTTATGTGCAGTAGCTAGGAATTAGTAGGCAATGTCATGCAAATGAGAGGAGTAATAGTGAATTGCAGACTCCCCGCTGGTGTAAGGATGCACCTCACAGCATAGCTTTATAACACTGAGGTGAGCCCTTGAGATAAAGATGACATCAAGAGAGGGGTGTATCGCCATTACTGTAAGCACATTAGAGCACTGCTAAATCGGTCTGTCCCTAGCTAGGCAAAGATGCAGGATAGGAGTGTGTCGAATCACCCATAGCTATGCTTAGCTGAGAGTACACAAGGTAACCGAGTATGCATGTGAACGGAGATGAAAACACTTGTAAACCTGGTAAATGGGTATGCGCGTCGCGCACTGCATCCGAAACAGGAAGGATATAGGAAAGAAATAAAGAAATGCTGCAGCAGTGAAACTGGAGTACAAATGACTAATTAATACCTAGGAGCCTACAGTGGGCCATTGACAACAGCTAACAAGGCTGCAAGCAGCTACCTGCAGAACACAGAAGGGGAGGGGCTGTACTGCAAAAAAAACAGCAAAGTGTCAAAGCAGAACAAAGGTGATATGCAGTATATCAGCTACAAGTTGCATTTTGCCATGACTGGGTAGGGGAAGTACAAAACAAGAAAGACAGCAGTTGGATGCATGCCTGATAATGGGTGGGGATCCAGGTCTAAAAGTGATTTAAAAGGCAACAGATTAATCAAGGCAGGCAAGTAGATCTCCACAGTAAAGGCCCCACACTTGAAATACTCATTGCAAAACCCATAATTAAGACATGCAGCAGCTGGAATAGTTAATACACACCCACTTACATCAGCAGCATCCATAGCATAATACTATAAAGTGTGAAAGCACCTCACACACATTTGTGTATTCCCATACACTCTGCACCAGTGGTGTATACAGACGGGGAACTTGTATTATGTACATGTTGGGGGCTGCCATAGCTTTGATCCACCAGCATGTGCTGGAGACTGAAGGTGGTGTGGAGGATGATGAACACGACCACCGCAGGCAGCAGAGGAGGAGGAGAGTGTTCAGACCCAGGCTAACCTACCAGGGGCTACATGATCCGGAGATAGTAGAACATTACAGGGTGGACAGGGACACCCTACAGCAACTTGTGGAGCTGTGCCGGCCACGCCTCAGAGTCAGAACAAACAGAGGAGGACCCATCCCAGTGGATACAAAGGTATGTGTAAGCCTGAGAATACTAGCTACAGGTACCTTTCAAAGGCCAACTGGGGATATCATGGGTATCTCACAGGCATCAGCATCCAGGGTACTACACCAGTTCCTGGATGCCATGTTACCCCATGCCAATGAGCACATATACTTCCCCGAAGGAAGGAGGAGTTGGCCAGCAATATGCACCTCTTCCACCATGTGGCAGAATACCCGGAGGTACTGGGTGCAATAGACTGCATGCACATACACATCAAGTCACCACCCGGTGAGCAGGGATGGCGCTACATAAACCGCAAGGGATACCCCTCCATCAACTGCCAGGTCATGTGCAATGCTCAGGGCATTATCATGGATGTGTGTGCTGGCAGCCCTGGAAGCTATCACGACTTCCACATCTGGCATGCCTCACAGCTGTATCAGTTATTTCCCATGGGGGATATCCCAAATGGCCACCTGGTGGGGGATCCTGGCTATGCACTGGAACCGTGGATGATGACTCCCATCAGGAATAAACACACACCCATGCAGGAACGGCATAATGAGGCACACGCACAAACCAGAATCATCATAGAGCGTGTGTTTGGGATGCTGAAATCACAGTTCCATTGCTTGGACATAGCTGTTGGAGCCTTGCAGTACTCTCCAGGCACGTGTGCCCACATCTTCATAGTGTGTGCCATGCTACACAATATGGCCCTGCAGAAACAGCTGCAGCAGGGACAGAATGGTGAAGGCCCTCACAGCCCACCACCATTGCCAAGGGCCCCACAGGCACAGAGGTACTCAGACCATGAACACCCTGAGCCAGCCCTAGTAGGCAGATGGAGGTGTGCCCAGTATGCCCATGCCTTGGCAAAGAGGGAACGTATATCACACACACTGACAGTGTAGGCACCTAGGGACTGACACCTTTCTCCACCTGCACACACAGTAAAAATGGATGGCACACACACAAGACTACCTGTAAATTGTCATGTATAGGCAGTCTACTGTGTGCATCCAACATAGGCAGCCCTCAACTATTGCATACACAACAGCCATTGGCACAAGGTAAGTCAACACCTGAACAGTAAATTAAGCTATCAGCATATGCAGATACTGAATGTATAGATTCATGGGTAGGTACTTGGCCAACTGCCAGAGGCCATTCATAAGGCCAACCAAAATGTGTAAGCTTTTGCCACCCCATTGATTCATTAACCATCCCCCTGTAGAGCAGAGCCAATGGCGGGATCCCTGGGGTGCATCTACTGTTCCCCATCCACCCTTCAAAGTTTCTCTTGCAGAGCGTTAGTGAGGGGCTCTGTATAATGTAGTTGGGGATGTTATTCCAAAGTATGGGGAGTGTCTTTGACAAGAAGCTGCTCCTCCAGCATCTCCCGGTTATTGTTGTGGCAAGGTCAGCTCACTACAGTGTGTGGCTGACTGTTACATGGCTTCCCATAGGTGGAGCACATCCATCAAGCCTGAGTTTGACATGGCTGTGTTGGTCAGTGGAGATCATCTCTGGGTAAATGAGATGCCAAATGAGTAAAGCAGGAGTTTATTCAGTCCGGCTGCATAGGCCATATGTTGGAGGCCAGCATTCCCCTTGGTGAGGTACATTCATGGGCCCCCAACTGTTGGACGTGTCCTCTGAGGTACATCCCACACGGGTTATTATACCCTATGATGGGACTGATGAGTGATGAGTAAAGTGGCACTATAACCCCAGTATGTCTAGATGGGAATCCTTTAGTAGTCAGATAGCCTACATAGACAGATGTCCTAACTACTGTGGAGATATGATTGTCACAGGGGAGATCACTATCTACCTTAGTCCCCAGATACCCCATTACCTCATCTGTATTAAAGTGGCTGCCACTCATGTGTTAATATGTGGGTGCCAATTCCACAATGGAATGACCATGCAGTTAGTGGAACTTGGCTGGAGGCCATGTCATTGGCACTCTGCGATGTTCTCTTTGAGGCCCCCTTAGGGATGTCAGCTGGACTATCAATCATGGCTCCCAGTTTGCAGTCATTGCCAAACATGGTCTGCCGTAGCCCACCTGTGTTTGCCTGTACATCTCAGATGTATATGCCAAACAGTAGGGCTCCCAGGACTGAGTCCTGTGGGACACCAGTCGTGACTGTTCAAGAGTTGGACCTGGAGAATGCTAGTCGTACCATGTGGGTTCTGTGTGTAAGCCCAGTGGCAACCCAACCTGTGATGTATGGGTGAATGTACAGGCTGGTGTGTTTATCAATAATACCTGAGTGGGGTATGGTGTCAAAAGCCTTGGTGAGGTCCAGGTAGTATGTGTGAACCACCTCCCCTGTCATCTAATGTCTTGGTGACTGTATGTAAGACATCAAACAGGTTCAATAGGCATGAACTGCACTCAACCAAGCTAACCTGGGTTGGGTCACGTGTTCGAAGGTTACCAATGTCATTGTTAATGAGTGCCATGAGGATGCGAACCATACCATTACAGACTAGGCTAGCCATGCTTATGGGATGGTAGTTACCATGGTCAGTTGTGATTTCTCCATGATGGAGTGGAATAACCATTGCCATGTGCCATTGCATGGGCATGTAGCCTGTGGAAAAGCTAATGCAGGAATGCTTAATTAGGTGGGGGGGCAGGTTGTCTTGTACAGTTTGCAAGATGCAGTCTGGGTCAACATCTGCCTCCATTGGCACTGTGTTCTGCTGTTAGAGAGGGACATTTCCACCTGTGTGTCTCTGATGGTTGGGATACTGTACCTTTTGGGTAGTGTTGTGGGCTCTTTAGGGGGTGAAGTATGCACCAAACGTATTTGCAAGGATGTTGGTGATATCAGTAGGGTCAGCATATTTTGTGCTATATTTCACTGGCACAGTGCAAATCTGTGTGTCACCACGTAGATCCTTGTCATAACCAAAGAAGGCTTTGTGGTTATCTTTCGAATCCTTGCATATTCTCTTGCTGATGTTAGCCTTGGATGATGTCATGAGGGACCTACATGTCATACTAATAGTGGTCACGGATGTCTGCCCTTTGTGGGATTTGCTGTGTGTCTGGAACACTGTCCTACATCTGTAGTATAGCCTGTTTATTGCAGAGGTCCACCAGACCAGTGTCCTTGTCTAGGAGGAGTGAGTCTTGGTTTACCAGCGATGGCACAATCCATACATCCATGTAGGTACTTATAGTCTGCATTTGTAAATCTGTCTGTATCTTGAGCAGTGTTTACCCTTAGCATGGGGGCTGTGAAACCCCCCACCCCTGTCACTAGTAGTGTAGATTTAGCTGTAGGAAAGGTATACACTGTGGTATCTGTGGGTGGGGGAGATGCTAGAGTGTGGAAACAGTGAATAGTTCATGGTCAGATATAACCAGTGACTGGTTAACCTTCACTGTGGTGCACCTGCTGCCCATGTTGGTGATGATCACATCTAGTAGTTTCCACCCCACATTAGGGAGGTTACCACCTGATACAGGGCATATGAGGTGGTACATTCCAGGAAGCGCTGGTCCTGGAAGTGAGTACCAGAGTATGTTTCCCAGTTAATAGTATGGTAGTTGACATTGACCAATGCCTAGGGTGTGTGTTAGGACTGTCATGTTCTCCACTGTCTCCATGTAGGTGGTGTGAAGGTCCTGGGTCATGGAGGGTGATCCGTAGCAGGCCACATTCCACATTGCAGTTGTGGCTGACGTTAGCTGCATATGGATGATCATAGAGGTATCATGCTGCCCCACTAACCTGGAGGTGTAGTTAAGCCTGATGAATATGGATACAGCCCCTCCATGTCTGTCAGTCCATGTTCTGTGGCTGAAATGTGTGGTATGGGTTGTAGTCTGGTAGTGCTGGTGTGCTCTCAGGAGCCTTAAGACAGATTTCAGTTAATGCACAGATGTTGATGTTGTCCATCCTGAGGAGTGCTGTGAGTGCATGCATATTGTGATCACAACCCCTGATGTTAAGTAGCATAAACCTCATTGAATCTGCTATTGTGCTGTTTACAGAGCTGGTATTCACCTTTGAGACTCTCCTAAATAAGGCACCATAGGGGTGCCGATAGCCTTGCCCAGTATTCCAAAGCGTAAGGCTGACACATAGGCCGGTATGGTATCATTGCATGCATGTTCCCCATCTGTGCTTGTATTTCATCTCCCCTGTAGGTAACCTAGTGGTAAGCAATAGAAAGCCTTAAACTTATACAAGTCTTCTAGCTTCCAAGATAGGCTTTTGGAGTGACTTAAGTATCAGTGTTCTGTATGTTCTTGCTGTACTCAACTGTTTCCTGACTACATGATGAGTTCACACTGAATATTGTGATCTGAAGGTCTGGTTATTCAGATATTATGGCTGTGATGGCCTGCATGTTAGAGGTTCACAGATAGCCTACTATCTATCTGACCAAGGGCAATTAGAAGGATAGCAACAGTGTGTTGGCCTTCCCCCACCATTGATGAAGTAAATGAGCCTCTGTCAAGCATAGCCAATGAAGCAATTCCAGGCAGAGTTGCTGGAAGCTGTTGAAGACTGTGGTTGTGGAGGGTGATAGGGGCACTTAGTGATCTAAAGAGGGGATGTTAATGTGGCAATTTGACACCATTTAATTCCCCCAACAGGTCTTGCAGCTATCAAACTGGACAGGGTCCCTCACCCCCTAGCTGTATGGTTCTGGGACACATGATCCCAGGGGTGTATAGTCTGTTACCCATTCACACAACAAGGTTTCCCTTGATGTGTGTCAGTGAGGGGCTATGCCTAATGTAGGTAGGAATGTAATGTATTGTCTCACAGTACATTTGTTATATATTGGTATGTCAAGAGTACGTGAAGCTCAATGAGTTTGGGGGCTCCCGCCCTTTGCTTAGCCTAGCATACACATAGAAATCATCTAAATAGGAAGTAGGTGGAAGCAACGCTAATGTCAACAATGTAATGGTTACAGCATCCGCATAGTATCTGTGCATTCAAAGTTACAATCCCGATAAAGGCAGGGATGTTTATCATGTGCAAAATTATACCTTAACCACAGCTTGCATATATAGGTAGTAATCATCTGTATAATAAACATTCGAATCACCCATATAAACCCATGTGTGCAGGAGAGTACAGTCAACAGAGAATATAATGTCATGTCAGCACATAATGAGATGCTACATCACTGACAGGTATATATCCAGAGTAGTTAACAGATGTGGCTGTGTTTTCGCGCACAGGTTATATGTTACGTTTGTTTAACTGTGTTTAACCGCTGCTATAATGTCACACAAACACTTTTAAACATGCTTACAACTGCTTAAATAAGCCTTATTCTGCAGTAAAAAAACATTCGTAAAGTATCACAGGTGTCAAACCCTGGACCATGCACACTATAGTCAGGGCACGTACCACTAAGCCGTCCAAGGTGTGCACGTGCTTCATGGTCCTGAGACTACACCTTATACCATATATATTTCACTGTAATGATCACAAATGGGACAGTGACTTTGTGTACATATGTACAGTACATTGTAATGCACTGTAGATTGTGAACCAACACATTCCAGTCTACAGATGCATTACTGTTACAAACTAATATGAAATATATATATATATATATATATATATATATATATATATATATATGTGTGTGTGTGTGTGTGTGTGTATATATGTATATATATATATATATATATATATATATATATATATATATATATATATATATCAGTGTTGTCTGCACATATATATATATATATATATATATATATGGATTCACTTCAGAAGATCGAATTTCCGAAATCTCGAACTACAAATAACCGAAACCAAAAGCTCGAGTTTGAGCTTCGAACTTCTGAAGGAAACCATTAAAAAAAAACACAAGCTTTTGCAGGGCTTCGCCCCTGCACTTCATTGGGGGCTGTGCCCCACACCCTACTTAAATATACCAACTCAAGATCGCTACAGTGGGAGATGGGAAATCTCCGCTGTATGCGGAAGCAAAACGGAGATTTCTTTACTTCCTGCCAACACCACGAAACAAAAACATTACGTACACACAAGGCATGCAACAATACTTGCCTCTGTCTGCACGTAATGTATTCACGTAAGTAAAGTGTTATTTCCGAACACTACCCACATTCGATTTATTAAAATCTCGATCATATGGTCTCGACCATATGCAAATCGAGATTTTAATAATTTGATTATGTGAAGTGTTCCCATATATATATATATATATATATATATATATATATATATATATATATATATATATGTATATACACATACATATATTATACAGTTACATCAATAGCCATATATATAAGCATCTATGAACACACTTTGTGACACAGAAGCACTCCAAAGGAATTGGAGTGTACACAAAACTCATACAGCTCTGGTATTATAACAATTAATATTAACCTAATTCACCATAGAAGAGATGGTTGTTGTGTATGTGAAGATTGATTTGGGGGAGGAATGATGGGTAATGCAATCATGCATCAAGGAGGGCCTGGGTCAGATGTCCAATAAGTGAACTGGAGGGGCATACTAGGAGTATGGGTACAATATAAAAAGGACACAAAGCAAGAACCTTACTTATTCATAATACACCCGGTCATGTCACATTGCAACACCTACTTTCACAAACATATGAACATTAACATGTATCAGACATGTGTACACCAACTGATTATCACATTTGTTTTCAGTTGTGAGGAATGTCTGTAGTACAATGTATATTCTAAACACCATAACATTTGTGCATATCTCAAATGCCTTAGTGGTAAGGTCAGTGACTGTGGTGCTCATGGTCCTGGATGCAAGGGCTGTTAGGTTATTTTGAGAGTCAGAATAAGGGCTTTTGGATGCAGGTGGATTAAAGCACTCTTTAGCAGTTGTAAGCGGGTTTTCACATGTCTGTGTGATGGTAAGCGGCACTGCAACATGGTAAATGGAGAAGCACTTCACACATTTGACCTTTGCTTAACGTCGCACAGACCATGGGCAAACCTGCTCACAACTGCGTAAATGTGCGTTATTCACACTTTCCCTACCAGTGCCTACTCTGAGAGGTAAAATAATAACACCTTCCAGGAACAGAACCCGCAACCATGTACTCCATCCTCAGAGTAACCTAACACTAAGCTATCTGAGACGTACCTATCCCAGTTGTGTATGCAGACAGGTTAAAACACAAAAGGGAGGAATGTGTTGAAATAGGACAACCTGCCATGTACCCAATTAAAGGTGTATGCTCATATATATCTATATATATATATATATATATATAGAGAGAGAGAGATAGAAGTCTACATATATATGTAGATATATAGATAGGTTATACATCTACACATCTATGGAGGTACAGATAAACGTACGCAATAATGTATATATATCTATATACATACACACACACACACACACATATATATATATATATATATATAACTATATATATATATATATATATATATATATATATATACAGATATACACATACATACATACATACATGTCTGTAGACAGCATCCAAAGCAGTCATATCTGAGTATAACATGGACCATAGCAATCACACATTCCCCCACCCCCCAAACAATATGAACATAACATATGAAGAGTATATGCCAATACACTATTACAAATATGTTCTATGGACACAGTCACCAACAGAACTGCAATGACTGCAAATATCCATGACAGAAATACACAGATGGCTTTCATTTTGCAAATATTTATTACATTCCGATGTATAGCCAAAAGGATTCAAGGACTAACAGTACCTGCATGCTATACAGGAAGCATTTAATAGTGCCTCAATGAATCAGCCTGCAATTATCATAGTATTAGTCCACTAAGGGATAGGTGTTCACATAGGGAAAGAACACCCATACACATATAGACATTGTATAAAAGGGGTTCCTACATACCTGCATGTGCTATGTACACCCACCAACATCTACCCCACAACTGAAATAATTACATCAATACATACTGTCATACCATAACCAATTATGTAAGTACTGTACAACATCTGCTGAAACTTTAACATACCTGGACACAGATACACTAACATGGCCCTATGTGAAATAGTTGCCATTATACTATTGAACAGCTGCTGATGTAACAAGGTTTATATGAACTAATCTCATTTCAGAGGGTTGAAAGGTTCGTACACCAGGAAGTTTTACCGAGTACTGATTATTAGCACAGTATGATACACAGTAACACCAAACTAAATATGTCTGGTAAGTACACTGTAAACCCCCTAACATTATATGTATAGCTATGCAGCCTTGAGCTGGTCAAACAACCTGGCCAGACTGACACATATGCAGAAGTATTAGGTACAGACAAACCCTGCACAAGTATCAATGTTCAGAAATATAACAGCAGTACTCACATTTAGACCAACTCCTCTAGTCATTACACACAATATATTACTGTTCATCTCCATACAGCTGTTGCAACAGATTCCAAACAAAACTTCCATGCTGTCTTCCTCACAAATAAGGCAAAGGGACAATGCCCAAGTGGAGTACTCAATTATACTCCACTGTAGCCATGGTATTGACTAAGGCAGTAGCAGTGCAGCTGATGTGCATGTAATTAGCTACTTAGGAACATCAATTGGCCATCGGGATAGCACATGTTACTGATCTGTAACTATAAAAGGTTGCCTTGTCACACATTCAAACCATCTGTATCTACCTGTAGGACAGTACAAAACACTCAAAGATGAACCGAAAACGAGTATTACACTAGTTAATAACACCTCCGATTATTAAGACGGTTATGTATGACATGTATTATGTCTGTGTATGTAGTGTCTGTACTGTAAGAATTACAGTGTAATCAATGTACATAGTGGAAATAGCTATCTTGTAGCGATGTATTGGTGAGCAGTAGTAATGCTTGTAGTATTCTGTGTGTGTACTGCTGTAGGTCACACGGCACACTCCACATTCACCACAAGGGATGATATGGGCTTGGAACCCACCGATTCACTTCCAGACACTGTCAGTATCAGGACTGGTCCAACAAGTATGTGCTATAACAGGGGATAGTAAATGTCGATATTTTGTAGCAGTCGACATATGTATGGGTGTATAAGTAAGATGAACATGTTAAAGGTGGGCTTACCATGCAAATATGGTGTGCATTGTGGGATATTGTGCCAATAACTGTGTAATGTACAGTATTCTAGGCAGATCTGTATTCTATTCTACATAGCGGTTCTGTTATGTTATGCAAACAGTAGTTATATCTATTGGCAATTGCATTACTCAATGACAGAATACATAGCAGTAGTATTCATCTGACAGGTTGGCAGCATGATAGCAAAGATAACTGGAAGAGCCAGGTAACTATCCATGCACATAACACATGTAATATCCACCTCTCTACTATCATTTGCAAGCAATAACAGCTGTGCATGTGTACATGTTATGCAAATGTGTAGTGACCCTTGTTACAGGGCTGGGCCAAATGGCTATGTGCACACCTTAATAGAGTGGATATTGAGAGTGCAGACACTCTGGTTGAACTATCAGGTTTGGGTAGCCCAACCTCTCATTGCCAATGTAACAGCCACCTGCACACACTGTATGTAAGGTAGTGCACAGCACAGGTAATGAAACAGGTTGCATATCATCTTTAACTCCAGTGTAACATCTGCAGTAGGAGTGTAAGATGTAGGAGACAGCTGCCCATGTGTAATAACTGCATCATAGGTGATGGCTCACACTATCTGATTATATCCTGATCATGTTGATAGTGGCATCAGAGCCTATCGATACATGACTCTCTTTGGGGGGTGGGTGCCTGTGCTCAACAGAGCTCATGGTCCTGGTGGACATGTGAGTATATACCCAGAGAAGGAAACAGACCTGTAGACACTTGCATCATCTGTAATCAACTAACAGGATGTGATGTACTCCTCAAAGGAGGATTGCTACTAAAGGTAGCTACAATGTTTCCGTAATAGCCAGTGTTGTCATGTCCATAACACAAATATTTACATGTGAGCATCACTGTCTAAAAATTCTTCATAGGCAATGTGTAAACTAAATACAGTACTCGGTACTTGTAGTACTGACTGCTCATACAGGCATGTCCACTAGTCAGCTACTGGTGTTTCCTAATTTCAGCTTTGTGTATGTGGCCATCCTGGGGGAATGTAATCTCTATGCCATTTAGACTGACAGACCCACCTAACACCACGCCCCACACATTGTCTGGGATGCAGCTACAGGGATAAGCTGGAAGGTAGCCCAGTCTCGAGCCATGACTGGACTGGACAGTCATGAGGTGTAGGTGACATATGCAGCTCATCAACACAAACAACACATACCCTTACCAGAACACAGTAAGGACACCCAAACACACTACTGGAAATCACACACATTCACAGACGCATCTAAGTATCTGGCGAAAGAAGTGACCCCCCCCCCAAGCAGGAAGAGACAGACACCGAAATACACAAACTGTATGACATAGTTTGCATAATTGTGCCACACCTCTGAACACATGACTGGAAACATGCCCAACAGTACTCATTTGTGAATGCAAACTCTAGCACTATGTTACACACCGACCTATATGAGGGCATGCATACTGTCAGCTGCCTGTCTGCCATGATTAGCCACATACTCATACACTCAGACCACCTTTTGAACTATACACATGGCTCTGGCATATTCCATGTTGTTGTGCAGGACCTGTGATGCAGTAGCCTGGACTGCATGGAAACACATGTAGGAACTGTCAGGTCTTGTAGCCCATGCAGGTATGTCCCAAGGCCTGGGTAGCATTCTGACATTGGCCAGAATGATACTGAAGTACAGGGACAAAAGGACTGTATTCCACAATAGTCTAGTGTAGTGGTGCATGTTGCAGGGTATCCAGTATCTGTCATCCTGGGATAACATGGTTGACAGACCATGATGCTTTGCCAGACAGGGCCTGCACCTTTCACCCCTGGGAATCTGGATACAGCCTAGGGCTCATGCTTACCCTATAGTGCCTTCATCATGCATGGCTCAAGTGAAGGTTCACTGCTGTTACAGGGACAGCCAAGCAATAAACTGCGGGTCTCACTACACAATGATACATGCCAGAAACACTATACAGACACACATATGTCAATCCCTAACATGGAGAACATATCTGTGTAGTGGCTGAGACATGTTTCAATGCTCCGGAGAGAACACCTGCATGACCATGTTATAACACATACCTTACCTTTTGCCCATTATCCTTTATTGGAACACATGGGCCGCAGGTGTGTCCATATTCCTGAAGGATATGTACACCCCACACTAATTGCACTTGCATAACATCAGATGCATTATGCTGAGCAACTACCTTTGTGCCAGAGTGGAATTCAAAATGCACCTTGAGACAGATCACCCACCAAGCCGCGGACTTCCCAACTGTCATAATGTGCTGCAATGGGGAAGATTAGGTCTGAGACAGAACCATAATATTGGCTACTCTCAACTATTACATTATGAACTGGGAAGCCTCCTCATGTACCCACACCTGAGCTCAATGCATGTTGGATTCCATCGACCCCACTGACCTGGATCACAGTAGTCACACAAACCGGGCTAACAGTATGCTACACATAGTTAGTCTCCAATGCCAATGTTATGTTTCCTAAGAGCAGAGTGGTGAGTGCCATGGCACCCATGCAGATGGATAATGCATGTGCAAATGCTGAATCCTACAGAAATGAACCTTAAGCAGTCACATATGTGCAGTGATTGTGCCATTGAAACAGAACCAGGAGTCAACCCAACACAAACAAGTAGGCAAACTGGTGGTGCCATGCTTTAAACTGTACCACAAAAGGTAGTAACTGTTGCAAGAGTGATCCCACATGAGTGTAGGTGATCCCTGGTCAGCCTCAGTAAGATGCGGATACACCATATAAAACCACACAAAGCTACTGTGAAACCAATCAGCTACATATGAGGCCAAGCTCAGAGCATTCTATAGCTGTGTCATTAATCGTAATGGCAACAAGACCTGCTGTGCTGCAAAGCACTATGGCATGGGAAGTACTGCACATACAGAAATGGCACCTGTTCATCCAGATAGGGTCTCGAGAGAATCTAAACCCATTCCCACATCCCCCCACCCCAACAGGTACACTTAGTAATATATCCATGTACACTACAGGGCCCTTGTACTAACGACTATGCAGGTACAAGCTGCACTCTCTAATACCATACATACAGCTTTCATGGGACCTGTCAACATCCCAGGGTGTATCCTACACAAATGTAAGAACATTCAGCTATCCACATACACATCATGTTCAATCATAGCTCCATGTCAAGCTGTGTACACACTGAATGGTGCACAGCAACAGTTATCACACCCCACAAAGGGGGAGACACCATTGATAATGGGACATAGTGCACAACTACCCTGCTTAGTCTGGTCTGTACGGCCATGTACCATGGTCAATGTAATTGATGTACTCGGTACAGATGTAGATAACAGTAAAGTTGACTCACATTGCATATCATGACCTTGCCAGGTCATAGGACACCATCACCCATACTGTGTCCCAGCTACACTCAGTAAACTAGGTGCATATTCATATGTCACAGGACTGCTGGCAGAACCCACACTACAGAAGGTGTCTGACGAATACACGCACATCAAACCAGTGCTAGCCACAGTAATACAGGGGTCATTCCTGGTACTCCTTCTCTTTGTTATCTATACCACATAGACTAACACAGAAGGCATCAGCCTATTGATGCCTACAAATGACTATGAACTAGGAGTAATAGTCGACTCATTGTGTGCTGCATTCAACATATAGAAGGGCCTTAGTGTGTCAGTCGTGTGGTGTGTGATGTATGGCCACAATCTGACAGCTAAGTATTGCATTGTCATCCCCTATGTTACAAGCCCTGTACCCATTAACTACCACCTAGGCAGTGGTCAACATGATGGCAACTGTGTGTATGGGATGCAGCTGGACAGTACTTCCCTTTGATAGTTGTGTCACCACAAAAGACAGGTAGTCATATGTGACACCCCTAATCATGACAGGGTGCCATCCAGGAATATAGAGATAACTGCTCAGCCATACTCAACACCCATGTGACCCATAATAGATCAGATATTTCCTTTAAGGGTTATTGCCCATGTGTAGATGGCTTACACTGCCCTTTACAATCCTTAGCTGCACTATGTAGCATGCAGCCTACCCTGAATTAAGCCATGTCTAACCCAGAGGTGTTGGACATGCTACACTTAACAAATCCTGATCCCAAATAAACACATATGTCATGGACATCCACCTTTCTAGTACAAGGATCACAACAAGCCTGACAGATCCCTGTCCCATACACTTAACATACTCTTGCCATACTATGCATCCCTGTCCAGTGAAGCTGCACATCACCCCTCTCTGTGACATGGTGTGATGACCGCATGCCACATATATCAGTAACCATGTGTATTGGTTCTGTGGCACTGCTTGAACTGGCCACTGAAACATACCTGTCTGTTGCCTACAGCTAGGTAACCTGTCTGCCTAGGCTCATAAATGGCCCAGGGCATATAGCCTACTAGATCACTATGACCATACATGCCATAGTTGATATTCAATCCTGCAAATACCATCAGGTCAGCTATTGTCCCATGTGTTACACATGTGCAACACAGGCCATACATGGCAGGATGCTACACAGCTGTACAGTGCCAAGTAGATGTATATGGCCAAACACATACATGCTTGAAAGTCTGCAGGGTCACAGGTCATGTCCCTAATGGCTTTGTATGACTATATATGTGGCATATTCACAGCATTAAGGTTGATTGCATTAATGTGGACACATCCAGGCATGTGCTGATAGGTAAAGACACCACTACAGGAAAACAGACATGCCCACATCAAGACAACATCCATATGGTGTATGTGCAATGTCATCACATGACACACACATATATGGTTATAACATTACATTACCAGTAGGTGTCAAATGTGTGTGACTTATACATGTCAGTGGTGTTAGTGTCATGCAGATCTACAAAGACATATTTGTAATCTTAATAAATGTGATACACATGTATGTTCAGCTGTACCACTGTACTTCTCTGTGAGTTACTGCGTCCTGTCTCCATCATTATGTCTTCCAGGTATGCCATGTAGCAGACTGCTGCTGTACAGCCACTTGGAGGATGAGGTCATCATCCCATACCTCCTCAACAACTACACGACGCTCTTCACCCATGTGCCACAGGAGGCACAGCAGCAGGATGCCCTGTGGGAGGAACTCTGCAGGAGGGTAAATGATGTTGGTGGTCACAATCGCACCTATCAGCAGGTGCACCGACACTGCACTGACCTGATAAGATGGGTGAAACAGCGTGCTAATGCAATTTCCAGGGAACAAAGTGCAACAGGTAGGAGGCCACTCACCTAGTCCCAACTCACACGTACCGAGCAGCTACTGGCCAACCTAGGGACACCTGCAACCTCCATCCACAAGCTTCAGCTGGTATTGTGGAGGTGGGTGTCTCTCAACCACCAAGCCTGGAGTTGCCTGGTAAGTCACTACTGCACATAAAACACAACCATATATCAGATAGTTACATGTGTTACTGTACAATATGTAATGTAATGTCATATGCAAGCCATGTATGCACACATGCCACATACTATAGTCTGCTACTTTATGTATGCACAGATGTGCATACCCCATATTATAGTGCATTGTACTGGCTTATGTGCTAACATAGACATTGCACCCTGTAGCTGCCACACAGGTGTGGATAATGATCTTACTGCTGTGACATTCCTGTTTAGGTACCTCTGAAATTATGCAGCGACAGCAGCCTGTGTCACGTGAGATTGTTATTATTTACCAGGGTTGATAATGCAGAGAACATATTAATTGCATGTTATCTGTCATAACACACGTACACGCAATGTATGGTGGACCTGGTAATGGACACTGGTCAGACCTGCAATGCATCACACTGTTTACCTATGTGAAACAATTGAAGACTACATGATACAGCTACACTAAACCTTCCAAACTGTCATTGCCAGATGTGTGGACAACAGTGAATACAATGGTGGAGCTGTGTTCCACTGTAGGGACAGGTAATACATAGCAGCATTACACATGTTGGGAATACAAACAGTACTGTACAGAGAGCATATGTGTGCACACACACACTAAATGTGTTGGAGCTGGAGTATGCCCAGCCCACAGGATACACCCTTCTGGAGTATACCCTTGCTATGAATATCACACAATGTCATGTGCTATCAGACATGTCCATGACATGTAGTGGGCTGACTGCAACACTGCTCAACTATCCTGCAAAACATGTCTCACATCCCATACATACCACCCTTTGTCTGCATAACCCTGTCCTCAGTGGAGCATATGACATCTATGGATGTATGCCATATGGGATAACACTGACATGTGAAATAAGATGGCCATCACAACCTTTGGACTGAACATGTGTACACATGGCCATGGAGAATGGTGAAAGACATGAAGCAAAACACACAGTAGAAGTGATGTACATGTGTGTACACCCTGTTGTACATTGGCTTGACACAATACAACTATGGCCTTTGTGTAATGGTGATATTGCACATGTGAAACATTAAACATCATACAGGCCTGTGCACAGCTTGTGTAGGCATAACATGAAACCACTACATAACATGTCTTGAACACCTGGAGTGTGTCATGACATGGAAGCATTCACCTATACAGTATCCAAATGCATGCATGTGTTGCACAACATACACATACATCCACATCAAGCCACAGATACAGTACATTCACCTTGCTAGTGTCAGACATCACTGTCGTGCCTGCTCCTCATGTGTGTGAGGTTACACAGATGGCATGTGGGACATAGAGTACCTGTAAGTTAGCCATGTGTGGGCATAGTTGCCAGGTATCAGTAATATGGTTGCAGATGTGCAGGGGTGTCATCCGTATACCCTTCTGTGACCTGTGTCATACATTCCACATTAGGGTTTATTGTGCATACACCTCAGTGACGTGGGTCACATTCCACATTAGATATGTATTGTATGTGAACATTGTCATGGCTATGAACTGTGTCAGTAGCTCACACTGTATAGCAATTGTGAAGCCACATGATGCCCTGCAATGGCTATGCACATCAGCTCAATGTGCAGTATGTCCCTGCATATTTGTAGGGTGGACAGACAACATTGCATCGGCTGAAGTCCCATGTTAGTATAACACGTCCCTGCATTGGGACACCATTACTGTACTGTAGATTGGAAAAGACACCATTGTGTTACACATGTATGCATGTCATTCAACACGTCAGCAGAAGACATGTCATACTACATGTGATTGGCAAGGTCATATGCCACACAGCAGGCCGGTGTACTGGAAACCTGTGCTGGTCTGTGGCACCATTGCAAAGTAGGGACAGCCATGTCAAACGTGTGTACAGCCACATGCACAATGTCTACACTCAGCTCAGGAGTAGGCAGAATAATGTTGAACAGACATGCACTGCTTTGAGGGAGATATGCAAGCTAGGGCTCATGCAAACATAGTATGCAGCCGACATACCCTGCAGCTCATGTCCTCACACATAGGGGCAGTGGCCAACACAAAGCATCAGTGGCAGATGTGCAAAGGACAGCGATGGTCTGTTAACATGTGGTGTATGTTGCACACACCATGGCAGTGCAGTGCAATGGAACAAAGTGCATGCATTGTGTTGCAGGTATGGGGCATAGGCTACTAACACAAATGGTGCAATACAGGTATGTATGCTAACCACACTATAATTATGTAAGGTGCATGCTGTCTGTTATACCACATGCATGCTGTTGTGTGCAACTCAGGGATGTATGATAACTACCACTATAATTGCCTAAGCTGAAACTATAATTGTCTAAGCTGAATGCCATCTGCCATATCACCTGCATGTAGCGTGTGTGTCTGTGTGTGTCTGTATGTCTATGTGTGTCTGTGTGTCTCTGTCTGTCTGTGTGTGTCCCTGTCTGTCTGTGTGTCTCTGTCTGTCTGTCTGTCTGGCTGTGCATGTATGTCTGTCTGTGTGTCTGTGTGTGTGTGTGTGTGTGTGTGTGTGTGTGTGTGTGTGTGTGTGTGTCTGTGTGTGTCTCTGTCTGTGTGTCTGTGTGTGTGTATCTGTGTGTGTCTGGTATAACTTGTAATGTACAGTTCTTGTCTTCCCCTCACATGTGTTGATGTAGGTACGTTGCCCTCCTGCGGTCCACCTAATGTTAGTGTCCCCACAGACTCTAGCAGTGATGATGATAGCATGATTGAGGCACATGCAGGGTTGTCAGGGCCTGAATCTGTGCCAGTGGTTGCCATTCCACCTGTCTCCCCCTCATCCTTGCACACATTTCCCCTGCCTGCACATACCCCATCACCACCGGCCATAGAGGAAGGACAGTTGGGAGGTGGTAGCATGGAACAGGGAAGTGTGGTGACTATGGAAGGTGTGCTTGCACACCATGATCCCAGTCAACAGACTGATGATGTCCCACACAGGCATGTGCCCAGCGCTGCTTGTAGGAGGATCACTGGTCAACATGCCCCTGCGAGACCAAGCACATCATCTGGAGTCACCAGACACATATTTTGGGCTGTAATGGAGGCACAGGCACATGCTGGACGGCACAACAGAGACAGTCTGAAGCTTCAGAAGGCTGCTGTCTGTTCACTAACTGACAACATCGAGGCACTTGCAAATGCTCACCATCATCTTGCAGATGTTTTGGATAGACGATTGGGTGACATGGAGGGAGACCTTGACCGTGGCATGTCAATCCTCGAGCGTGGAATATCTGTTCTGGAACATTTGGTGGGAGCAGGGTTGCCAGACGTCCCTATTTGGGCGGGACTGTCCCGAGATCAGCAGCCTGATCCTGAGTCCCCCCTGCCGGTTTAAATCCCGGGCAGCCTCCGCTTTGTTTTTGTTTTTTTTGATTGGCCCGTATACTGGCATACGGGCCAATCAAAAATCGCTAAACACTGAGTTTCTTGTGTTTAATGCGGACGTTCCACATTAAACGAAGCTCAGTGTTTAGCGATTTTTGATTGGCCCGTATACCGGTATATGGGCCAATCAAAACATCGCAAAACAGAGCTACTTCTCTTTAATGCAGAACATTGCAGTTCCGCATTAAACAGAAGTAGCTCCGTATTTAGCGATTTTTGATTGGCCCGTATACCGGTATACAGGCCAATCAAAACATTGCAAAACAGAGCTACTTCTGTGTAATGCGGAACTGCTATGTTGCCAGAAACAGAAGTAGGTCTGTGTTTATTTATTTTTGATTGGCCTGGGCCAATCAAATAAAAAATAAACACAGAGCTACTTCTGTTTAATGCGGAACTCTGATGTTCCGCATTAAAGACGTGGAAGACCTTTTTTTTTTAGTATTCACTTACAGTGAAAGACCTTTTTTTTTTAGTCCCTATCTGGCCAGTCGGAAATCTGACAACCCTGGGTGGGAGTGAGGCATCAGGCATGTGGACATAGGCCAGCTACATCACCTGTTGAAGGTCTACATGAACATGCTACTGCACATGCCTGCTCCCATAGTGGCGGTAGCAGCAGCAGTGCTGCTGGTGCTATGCAGTTCACACCAGGACACAACAGGCCACGCGAACATGGTCCTGGATGGTCCCAACAGGGACATGATTCCAGTGGACATGTGTCATCAGACGGTACCCAATCTGGACCTCTGTCTGGTAGTGCTCGTGCAACCCCTGGCAGGTGCAGGTCATGTGGCCGTGGCTGGACACCGTGAACTGTGACACCTGCTTTGTACAGTCTGCAGCTGTCAATATTACCCCTGTGTAGGCCAGCCACATGCAAGACCTGTGTGCATGCATACACACACACTGGAAACAAATATAGGGCACCTCAACACACACACGCATAACATCCACACATGCCCAATCATATCACAGGCCCTAACACACACACACATGATGTCATCCAATGGCACAGCCTAGGCCTCTGGCAAACATTATCATGCTGTGCATATGATGATGCCTGTGCTGCAACCCTGTCATCCACACCATCGGTGCAGGGACATGTTCATATGGTCTGATGCACAGGGTGAACATACTAGGTAGACAATTGTAGATTAATATTGTTGAGTAGTGTTGACAGGCAGCAGACATACCATGTATTGCAGTTTTAGAATGCATTTTGTACGTCTGACAGCATGTATTGTGTGACAACACCAACAGCATGTTGATCTTGATGTTCTGCTTTCCTCTTTCAGGTGTAGTTGCATGTGCTGGGGGATGTTGGTGTTTGTGGGAGTCCCATATGTACATGATGACTACCCACAGGCCAATATGACAATACCTGCATGCACTTTGTAGCTTCCACATCACAGTTATATTCACCCATGTTTCAATTATATTTACTGTTCTAATGAACAAAGAGCATGATAGCTGTGTAGTAAGCTACTGTGTTCAGAGCCATCACATCCATAGTGAGTGACATCACAAGTATAGTCACCTGGAGCGTGGAGTGGGTAAAAGAGTGGTATGCTGGATGATAAGGGTAAAGGCCAGTGGAAATAGTGGCTTCTCACTGGGAAGCAGTAATACCCACTACCATGACAGCATGCAAACACAGACACACCCATACACTTAAGGATTCCAGACACAGTAACACACGCACACAGTTGCCAGTGTTCGGATGAGAACCCCTGCCTATGTGCATATCATCATTATAGTACTACGCAATTACAAGATGCGCCACAGAGATTACACATGTACAGGTACTTGGAATGGCCTAAAATTGAGGATATCAACAGGGATACTACAGTGCAGTGAGTGTATGTGGGGCAGGGGGTCCATCAGTAGGCTATGTAACAACAGGCCACACCCCAGGGCGTACATGTTAACAGGCGGTTATTATGCCCGTCTACAATAGATGATATCAACAGGGATGCTAGACTGCTTTGAGTGGATGGGGGAGGGGGCATTAACATTTCACTTTGGTAAAATACAGCCTCACTCCAGGAACCGGACAGCCATACACACACACACACACACACACACACACACACACACACTGGCATTCACAAAGTTATACACCTATGTCACACACATACAGACACTTTACATGTGTGAGGTTTAACCATCTGCCTATGCCTTTCTTTCTACACTTCACTCTTTTCTGGTGTCAACAACAGTGTTCAGGAGAGTGGTAACATGTGGGATGTTAAGGATGAAATATTGCAAATTATGTTAGTACCAAAACAAAAAAAACAAAAAAAAAAAGATGTTGTTACTTAGCATTTGCAGTGTTCTTAATATGTATTCTTGCTGTGTCAACATTCTATTGTAATTTACATTTGCAGTGTCCTTTTATGTATTCTTGCTTTGTGGACATTCTATTGCATTGATTGTACTGCCTTTGGAGCTTTTCTCCCCGGGCCTCCACTGAAAATGGGTACTCAAACTGAAATAAATAAAAAATAAATAAATAAAAATGTATTCCCAACCATACATGACATATATATGGACACACACCCACACGTGCCAGTACCGTGACTCAAACACCTGCCTATCTTATGATGGGTACTACAGCTGTACAGCACTATCACATCTGGTACAATGCTTACTGACTCTTTCCTTTGACAACTGTGCTGATATATGCACAATATATGCACATGGGTGGTATTGCTATTACAGGTGTCATGGAGTTTGCCTTCGGTGTTACCCTTACAGAATTCTACATTGTCTGTCTTCCACTTCAATTAACAAAACCTGACCTTAGCAGGTACACAAGTTATTGTAGGACTGGTTGTAACACACCAGTGAGCTGTCCTCAGTAATCATTCATCTGCAAAGAAGCACCACCACTTAGTAGTCATGTCCAAACATCTCTCCATACCTCATGCACGTCTTACTGTACTTAAAGCATATCACCATATACAGTTGGCAATGTTGAGGCTGTATTGCAACAGCATGATGTACTAAGACAACAGTCACCTTCAGACATCACACACTGCACACACATGGAATCTACACAAACAGCAATACATGTACACATATGCGGTCTACATCAGTACGTGCACTAGCAGGTCAAGAGGATACATTCCACACCTACCCCACGCCATGTGTGAAACATAGCTGAGCATTACACCATAATGGATGTTGTATTCATGTACTGGTAGGACACCACCACTTTCACTGAATAGCCAAGTGTACATATATTACAACAGCACATATCAGCATGACACACACAGTATTATTCCATGTCATGCTCCTACAAACTGTTATTGGCAGTGCCATGGTGAAGCCAGGGCACTGTAATGGTAAACAGTGAGCACATCATATTTGCCACACACACCTCATGTGTACTGGAAGAGTGCCAGCAATGTGTTCTGTTAGAGCTCGGCAGTACACTCATTTAAGCATGTGCAAAGTCTGTGGCTTGTAAACATCTCACCCCAGGATGTACTGGCTATTGTGGTACTAAGGCTAATGTCCAGACAGCATACAGCATGCATGGCTTGCAATTGTTGACATGGGGTATATGTAGGAGCTGTGGCCACACATGGCTGTACATGTCATGAACATATCACCTGTGTAATAGTAATGACTAGTCACTCAGGGGTTTGAATCCCTGTACTGGTAAGTGTGTGACAGACGATGCTTAGGTTTTAGTCTTTCAAGCCCTTCTCTGCTGTACCTTGCCTCTGTCTGTCCCTCCCACACATTCTCTGGTGGTTGTGGAGGTGTACACCTGCTCAGCAGCAGCTTATGTATTGTAAGTGATGGTCATGTTCGGGTGGTGGCCTCTGCACCTATTGTAGTCCTCCTCTAGCTGATTGCATATGGAACAGCTACGATGATGTTCCCATAGCCATTCACATGAAAAACACAGTACAATATCTAGGAACATCATGTTGGTATTTGCCCATGACAGTCGCTGTGAGTGGTACCTGGATCTGGTGTTTGGTAAACGGCAACACAGATTATATCTGGATGTTCCTCAAACAACATACACAGTGGGAAATAGCCTAAAGACAGGAGGGTGATGTGCCAGACATGACTACAGCATGTAAGTGTAGCTATGCTTCATTGAGACAACTGCCTGTTTAACAAGGTGTGTGTGGTAATGGCTATTCTGCATGTTTTTAAACAAACAAGACAGTGCTCTGTTTTGTGAGGGACCCCTATCTGTAGGGCCATCTGTGGACTGGTCAGTGTGTGGAACCATTTGTTTCCTGTGTTACTCACTGAACATACATCTGTGAACAGCAGGAGCATAGTGTGAGGACTGCAGCCAGTAAATGGTGATAGTGATGAGTTACTGCCATCGCATCCCTGACTGGACATATGTCACATGAAACAGTGGCATTACAGACACTGTCTGGGGTTCTCAGTGACATGCCAATAATGGGCCACTGTTCATAGCTGCAGTCACAAGTCTTCCACACGTTGTACAGATGTCATGCAGTATATATGCATGTGTTGTGCTCTCTCTGCAAATGTATACCATCTGTTGTGTTGGGTTGGTGGTCATATCTATGCATGATGTTGTAAGTAATCCTGAATGCTGTTGACTATTACTAAGCCATATCTGTGTTTCAGCTGCAACACCATAGGCTATATGGGTTTGGATGTCCCGGCAGAACCTCCTGTCCCACGTCAGCTGGCCATGGCACCAGACAATAGCACATCTAGGGCCCAGTCTTGGACATCCACCTCTGTTGGCTATGCACCGCCTTCTGGTGGTACCGCCACTGAGGATGGGGCTTGTCCCCCCCCTGGGAGCAGGTCCAGACAGGGACATGTCTGCTGTCATACAGTCCCAGACGTGGTGCATAGGGAGCTCAATAAGGGGTTTTGAGGCCAGATACACCAGTTCAAGGGCAGAGTGTCACATTTACAGGGTGAGGCTGCCCCTCCTACATAGCCCCCAGCACTGCCACCTTTGCAGCTGTTTTGGTGCAGTGGTGGCTGCCCATGGCTGGGGTCCTCCGTCACACTATTTCCATCTGGGGGCTCATGGGCTTGTGAATGCCAAACACCCCTCCCCGTCCAAGGTGTATCCCCCCACATGTGTCATATACCGACCCTGTATGCTGTCTTGTCTGTCATCCGACCCTACCTATCCTCCACAAGCATACCTACTATCCTTCCCCCACATTCCACTCTCACCCTATGGAAACAAAAGGTCAATCAGTTACTAGAACAACATTTGCCCCATACATAGCTGTCCATTTCACACACGGGTCCACTGGAAACATGTAACCCTTTTAATATGCATCACAACATACTCCAGTTGTCCTCACACCTGTCTTTCAGGCGCATGATCCTAGTATGCACATGACTCCTAAATGTTCCAGGTACACGTTATGCGGACGACCCCACTACCAGTTCCTCTATGGTTACCCCATGTACCTTTAACATGATGATGACGTTGCACACAGTACCTTGCAAGAGTACTGTTCTCACATAATGATTGGACAGTAACTGTTGTGTTAATGTAAATAACATGCACAGAGTGATGTATATGGCCAATGTACAAATGTTTGCGTTTATGACTGACACATATTTCTCTGAGGGAGTCTTGATATTACATAGGACGACACCACTACATAATACAGGTGTTGCTGGTGTTTCCCTTTTCATTCCTTTGTAATGCTTTGTTGTCACATGGGATGTTCCTGATATATCTGTATATATGTATGTATCTTAATGCTGGACATAAACACTCGCACATACATCTACATAATGGAATACATTTCCTATACTGTTGAATGACTGCGCTGGATGATATGTTTGTGATAAGGTCCAATGTCTGTATATCTGCCATGGCTTAGTGGTAAATCACAATAACTCTGTGTGTAGGGTCCTGGTTTCGAGCCTTGCAGAGGCCATTTATTTTGTTGCTGGGCAGAACAAGGCCATTGGATACGGTGTGATTAAGGCACATTAAAGCAGTTGTGAGTGGGTGTGCGTGGGTTTGTGTGGTGCTAAGCAATGCTAACCTCTGGTTACAGTTTCTTACACTCAGTTAGCCTTTACATTGCTTTATCAGTGTAATACTTGCATACTGGCAGGCAAACAGGCTTACACCCGCTTGCTCCTGCTCTTGCAAATACACTGCATTTGGTGTTTGCATCTGAAAATCACGCCCCTGTGTGGGAGTGAGGACTACGATATTACCTTGTGATGCCTATTACATCGGATTACATGCCTGCAGTATCGGGAATGGCTGCCCATTAGGCGACAGCATGCCGTTTGACTGTATGGAATCGGCGGCCTGTCCAGAGTTTGATTCATATTATTGGTGTGTTCCTCTTACAATCTGCACCCATCTGGCTAATACATGGGAACTGACACTATTCAATACAAGCAAGTAATTGGGTTTTGGAACCCACATCCTTCAGCCTAGTCATGCTACTGCATACCTAATAATCTATCATCTTTCTAAGGTTGTCAGTTGAATATGTGCTTTCTGTCCCTATCAGACCTCTCATACAATTGGGGAAATATACAAACTGAATCAGGGACATGGCATAACAACATCAGGGACACATTTAAAGTATTGGTGCTATTAACCTGACACATTGACAGACTCAGAGCATATGAATTCATGCATGTTTCTGGGGTAAATGATGTCTATGACTCTTAATTGTTGTTGTTATTCATTACGTGTAATTCACCACCTTTCCTCCAAATGTCACTAGTTTTAGGAGGGATTAAGTGGGGCAGAGTTAGAAACCGAGTCGAAATCTGGGACATCCTTGGAAATCGAGGGCAGTTCAGAGGTATGGTCCCTATTTGTTCCCCCAGTGGTTTATGTCCTGTCCAGTGGATATGCTCTTAGGTGTTGAGAGGTATGGGCATCAGCTATGCCCATTTGAGAATATTACTTACATCCCCCGGGTGGTCCTAATATGACTTTGCCAGCCAACACCTCCATGCCTAGGCCTATAATTACATACCCATAGTTCCACCACCTGCCACTCCTCTACAGCACTCATCCTTACTGTGGGTGCAGGTGGGGTACAAACACATCACTACACACTATCCACTCTTCCCATGTCGGGACACATGTCATACATTGTGTCGACCCATGGGTTATCAGGCTTGCACAACCTACTGGTCCGTGTACATCTACAGGCTGGTTTGATAAGTCATTACCGGGACTGCCTCCAATCATTAATTTTTGGTGTCCCACAAGGGACATCGATGTCTGTGTTTCAAGATTAGACTTGGCAGGTCTCTCCCACTGGTAGTATCCTGCCAGTGGTCTGGGAAGCAGTGGTGTGTTTACCTTTATTGTGTGTCTGTATGTCTCACTGGCCTAGCTGGGGGGGGGGGTTGATGCTACGTGTTACACGTTTGTTTATTGGACCTCTCACCCCCATATGCATGGCCTGTGAACATATGTTACTCATAATTGCAGTATCATATCCTAGCTATATACATGTGTATATTTACAGTCACATATATATATATATATATATATATATATATATATATATATATATATATATATATATATATATATATATATATATATATATATATATATATATATATATATATATATATATATATATATGTGTGTGTGTATATATATATATATATATATATATATATATATATATATATATATATATATATATACATTTACATTACTATATACAGATATATCTGTATATGTATGCATACATTTATATTTATGTTTTGCTGTATATATATATATATATATATATATATATATATATATATATATCTCAACATATGGGCCTATGGGTGTCTGCGTGTCTGCATATGTATATATATATATATATATATATATATATATGTGGGTATGTATCTGTATTCTGTCTCTGTATGTGTACATTTGTACTACAGAGAGGGAGAGGCTTATCTCTATGTCACTATGGGTAGATATACACACACACATACCTCTACATATATATGTCTACATCTGGTTATTCCGGTCCTTGCCATATAGATTACACTTTGCTGCAGTGGGACTCGTAGTAGGTGTGGCTGCTCATTGGGCGACACCTCTGCCCAATGAACACATTCACTTACATCCCTAGGGCTGTCCATATAGGCCCAAATCAGCCAACACCTGCACACCTAGACCCATAAGTAGCTAGCCATAGTTCACCCACCTGCACCTCCTCAGCAGCACCCATCCTTACTCTGGGTCCTGGTCTGTTCTGGACACACCACTACACGCTTCCCACTCTCCACTTCATGGGACCCATTTCATACAACTGTCTCAGCCCAAGGGTCATCAGGGTTTTCCACCCTTGTATTCTGAGTATGTATACACCGCAGTCAGAATGGCCAGTCTATCACCTTCTTTTGGTCATGGCAATTTTTGGGCTGTCCCTCAAGGGAAGCTCCAGTCTGTGTTCCAAGAATAAAATTCATGGGTGTACTGTGTACCCCCCCCCAGTTGTATCCTGCCTGTGGTCTGGGGAGCAGTGGACTCTTTACATTGTTTGTGTGTATGTTTCCCGTGTCTGGCTGGGGGGGTGGGGTGGAAGGTCATGGTATGTGTTTCATGTTTCTTGCTTGGGCTCCTCACTTTCATTGGCATAGCCTGTAAACATATATCATTCTTGTATGCTGTTTCCTATCATAGCTGTATATCTGTGTATATCTTTGCGCACACACACACACACACACACACACACACACACACACACACACACACACACACATATATATATATATGTGTGTGTATATATATATATATATATATATGTGTATACGTATATGTATATGTCTGCAACATATATATATATATATATATATATATATATATATATATGTGTGTATATATATATATATATATATATATATATATATATATATATATATATATATATATATATATATATATATATATATATACACATATATATGTGTGTGTGTGTGTCTGTAATGCAATTCATATCCCACACAAATGCACTTACAAATGCTTACTGGTGTTTATATATGCTTGACCTGCTTACTAGTGCCTTATTCATTATAACACTGACACCTCACTCAAATTATCTTTTAAATTATATTTTGCAGGTTATACAGCAGACAGATGTCGCAATATGTTCATGTACGGATTACCAATGGTAAATAATATGTGATACAGTGGGATTCGGTATGGGAATTCTGTTAGGGGGTTGCTCTAACCAATACACTATTGCTGTGCTGCTTCATTTGCATATATACCCATATACCCATGGCTCCTGGTTCCCCAAACACACACCCCAACGCCTCCCTAGCACTGCTGTCATCCATTCTCCAGTCGGATTCATGGTGCATCCACACCACTACACATTGGCCCCTCCCTACTCCTAGAGACCCATCCCATCGGTTGACTCACTCCACATATCCTCAGAACTCCCAAACGTTTAGTCCACAAAGATTGGTGACGTGAGCGACTAAAAGAATACTATTCGCAATTTTTGGGTTGTCCCACATGGGACACGCATGTGTTTATGTCAAGATTAGACTCTATAATTCATTACATCCTTACTCCCGTTAACATGACACTGCAATTAATTAATGTGTATGACTATGTGGTAACGCACACGTTACACATGAGACCCTTATTATGTACGTGTTCGGCGTATTTCTTTTACAAATAGACCAGTTTAGTAGTTGTCATTGCCATAGCAGGCAGATCACAGGAATGATTCTATGTGTGGGGAAGTCCTCACATTTGATTATTGTCAGCACAGCACTGAGTTCGGACATTGTGTACACTTCTGCATTTTAGCAGTTTTGTCCCGTCCCTCTTCTGCACAACCTATTATTTTATCTACTGTCAAGGTTTGTAAGGCCACATTCATGTTATTTATGTCTGCAAATGGAATGAATGTGAGAATATACTTCTACATATTGATGTCTGCATGTGTGTATGCATATATACCTATAACGAACTCCCTGACCTCCACGGGGGCGGTCCAATTAGAACCAGTCCATCCCACCCTGGCACGCCCGGCTGCATAATTTCATACCCATAGTTCCTCCACCCCACCCGTGTTCAAAATACATGCATACCTTCCATTGTCCACTTGTTATCATAGCCATGACACACCTCCACACATTGCCCTCTCCAGAGCGTTAGGGGCCCTACACGTATGTTATCCCACCCCATGTATTTTCAGGCTCTCGCACCATTTAGTCCTTGAAAATACCTGCCTTTGCTTGTGTAATGGTTGGAAGGCCAAATGGTCTATCTATTTTTGGGCAGTCCAACCAGGGACTGCCCTCTGTGTGTAAAGTAGACTTAGCAAATCAACAATGTTACTCCCACTAGTAATATCCTGCCTGTGGTGTGAGTAGCAGTGCTTTGCTCACTCCTTGCCAGCTTGATATGACATACGCTGACAGCGCTATATAATACTGGGGTTGCTGTTGATTCTCTTCTCATTCCCTTTGTATGCTTTATTGTTACATCGTTCTTTCTTCATAGATAGATAGATATATATATGTATATATATTATATATCTGTATGTACTTATATACATTTCCAATGCTGGGCACTGCTTAGACCCGCGCAACTGCACTCAGACTTGCCTACTGGTACTTATATGTGTTTACTGCTGCTTATTTGTGCTTACACCTGCTTACTAGTACCTTATTTATTATGACGGTGCTACTTTGCTTGAATTATATTTAAGTTAAATATCTCATGCGATACTCATATCAGTTTTATGGCAAAATGATATTCATTCCACATGGAAAATGATATGTGCTATTGTTGGGCTAAAACCGTGACTGCCTGTTTCATAGCAGGATGCTCTAAACACTACACTATTGACACTTACGTTGATTCCACTTGTTTTACTCTATTTAAATGAATATGATGTGTAAGCTACGTTCGGCGGAGGGCAGCAACGTGCAGACATGCTGCGCTTTGCTTACACCTTCGCTATTGCTGCAATTTGAATGTAAAATAGGGACACGGGGACAGGGAATCTAATTGTGACAGTTCTAGGGGCAGGGCTCTACATTCCACTACGTGCTTGTGTGTTTACTACTTCTATTTTATTTCACTGTTTGTGGACACTCTTGTATGCTTAGCATACATTTCGGTATCCATGGACACTGACTTACTGACTTACTATTAGGGACAGGCTCTACTAGTAGGCATAGTAGGTTTTGCAAGTGTTGGGACATGTTTACACCTCTGGAGAGCACTTGTACACGCCCCATGCACTCGCACTCATTTTCTGTGCACGTCAAGGGTGAGGCAGCGCGCCCTCATACATATTCATATGGTGCTGCTGCGCCATCGGTAGTGAGGACACTCGGCGCAAGGCTAAAACCGTCCTTGCGCCGAGCTTCTTGAATCCCAGGGTATGTCATGGTTGAAAAACATCCATGGACCGGTGTACTTAACCCATTAAAGAATAATAAACAATGAGATATGATCATATGTGTATTATTCTCTAGCATGGAAAGTTAAAGAAAAGCATGCCTTTTAAGGTGGCACTCATAGTGCCTTTTATGTGATGTATTGTTCTCTTTCCTCTGCAAAAAATTACTCCACCTTTTCAAGTAGTATATTACTCTAGCTTGTCAAGTTATCTATATGTTGTGCATGGAGTGCTGTGATTATGCTCCAAATCTGGAAAAAAATAACCTTGTTAAGCATATTTCTAATATAAGAAATGTAAAGTTTTATTAAGCATATCTCAGTGTTGTTAACATCTTGTCTCATCTTAGAGCATAATGGTGGCCGGTGCCATTTGCCATGGAACTGCAGCAAGATACCAAGGCAGCTTTAAAAGATGTTATATACTTCGCTGATACAAACAAACACATCAGAGTGAAGTCACATACGTCTTTTAAAGCTATTTACTTACCAGAGGGAGATTTAGTGTCTGGCACCTGCCTGGGGCCGCACTTACTGTTATGTGTGTTTTTTAAGCTGTAAAATATGTTGATCTCCTATCCTTGTTTTCTCTATAACTGGTAGTATATCAGCATCTAAAGTTCCATTTACTGCAAAGAACTATGATCTGTTACTCTGATCATAACTTGTTTATGTGTTCTGAACATGGATGCAAGTTCCACATCTTAAGCTTTGCTTTGCTTCAGTCTCAAGGTGAATTTCTTGACATCAGTATCCCAAACACATGACAACCTGGTTGTGATTAGAGATCTGATCATAATCTTCTCTAGTTCCAGAAACAAGTAATGCTGTTAACTTAATGTCTTATAAAGATTTGTGTTTATTTCAGGCACATTTCTAAATGTCTTTTGACACTTCAAAAAGAAAGTATAATTGACTGGATCCTTACTAATAGAGACTCTAATGACTACACCACTGGCACCCTTCCCTGTGACCTCAGCGATCACCTAATAACTTATATCATTAAACATAAATGCCCAACTTCTAACACCCCCCTATATAGATTAATCAGAAACAAAAAATTGTCCCTCAATTATTTCTTGCTGACCTGAAATTCTGCAACTGGACCATATTAAAGACTCTTCCACTAGAAGAGTGTGTCCCACTTAAATGACACGTTCCTTAAGATACTTGACTCACATGCTCCACATAGACAAATTAGAACCAAAACTCGCATAGCACCTTGGCTCACTACTGATACTAAATCCAAAATCAAACTTCGTGACCAAGCCTGGGAAAATGGAGAGCCACAAAACCCCCAAGACCGTTGTAAATTTCAACAACTAAGAAATGCCACGAAAACTGCCATAACCCAAGACAAAAAACAATACTTCTGCAGCCTCCAGCAAAAACACCACAACAACCCAAAGAAATTCTGGGCAGGTTTTAACAACCTTCTGCACCCAGGCAAAACTTCCACCCCAACCCCTGAGAAACTCTTAGAGAAAGGCCAAGAAGAAGTAGCCAACCCCTTTAACTCCTTCTTCACTGAGACTATCCAAACCTTAGCCAGTCACCTTACCTCCACTTCCCCACCTGCTGCTAAACTGCAACGTGACAACCCTACCCCCTTTAATTTAAAGCCAGTCTCTTCCTCCTATGTACGCTCCCTCCTAAAAAAACTCAAACCAACTACCCTAGCGGCTGACCACCTTCCTGCGGAATTCTTACAAATTGCATCTGATGAAATAGCCTACCCCATATCAATCCTAATAAACAGATCTATAACTGAGATGAACATTCCCTCATTCTGGAAGACTTCCTATATCATTCCACTTCACAAAGGAGGTACCTCCCTGGAAATGTCAAATTATAGACCAATAGCCATCCTGTCCCCATAGCGAAAATCATGGAAAGATGCATCCACAAACAACTTCTTCACTATCTGACCTCTAATAATCTCTTGTCCAATGCCCAGCACGGTTTTCGTCCGCACCATAGTACAACTACTGCCCTCCTTTCCTTTATTGACTCAATCAACAACAATCGCAATAACAAACTCATATCATCTGCCCTCTTTCTGGACCTATCAAAAGCATTCAATATGGTCAATCATCAATTCCTTCTCAACATCCTTGAAACCCTACGTCTGGACACTCCAGCACTAAACTGGTTCAATGCCTACCTCACTGGTAGGCAACAAGCTGTCCTATGGCAAAACAGAATATCAGGACTGCTCCCGAATACCATAGGCATTCCTCAGGGCTCGATACTGGGCCCACTTCTGTTTTCCATCTTCATAAATGACCTTCAATCAGTCATCCCTAAATCCACCTGCATACAATACGCCGACGACTCTACCTTAATCTGCTCCGACGTCTCCCTCTCGAATCTCCAAATGACCACACAACATTGTTTTTCACTAGTTGAAAAATGGTTCACTGACTTAAAACTTCTACTTAACCCAGCTAAAACCAAACTATTACTTTTCTTCCCCAACGTCTTCTCACCTCTAGGTAAAGAACTCCCAAACACTAACAACACAACCTTTCATATTAAATCCAATAATGGGACCCTCATAACCCCTGTCACCAGTACCAAACTGCTAGGTGTCACTATTGATCATAAGCTCAAATTTGACATACACATTACCCAAACAGTAAAGTCTGTTAACAAAAAACTAGGATCTATGTACAGAATTAAAAACTTCCTAACTCCCACTACCAAATTAACTATTGCTCGCACCCATCTCCTCTCTTCCCTCCTCTATGCTTCCCCGATCCTCTCTTTTCTCAATAAACGTGAACTTAACATGCTCTCTCTTGCCTTTAACCACATTGCCAGATTTATTACAGGTTCCCCTAATTGAACCCATCATTGCCTTAATCTGCGAAGACTTGGCTGGTTGGAACTGCCAAATCTCCTCAAACTTAGCCAACTCACCGAAGCTTATAAAATAATCAACCATCCTGATAGAACTCCCTCACTGTGCAAAATTCTAACTCCATATACTAACCTCAACAGTCTCCGATCATCAAACAGCATCCAGATCCTAACCATTAAAGCAAAAAACACAGGTGGGGATGCCCTTTATGCAAATTCCATTGGCAAGCAGTGGAACTCCCTGCCAAACAACCTTAGGCTTACTTCTTCGCTCAATCATTTCAAAGCTAACCTTAAAGAATATCTCTCCACACAATGGACATGCCCATGTCGAGAACCTGACTAACTACACATCTCATTACTTCTAGCTCCACTTCCCTAGCCCATTTCCCTAATGCAGATCTCTAAAATTTCTCTTTCCTTTTAGTAATAAGGAAAATCTCTGATTTCAGTCTATTTTTCAGTATCTTTAACGAAATCAATGTTTTGTGTATAATTTCCTGTCTGTCCTTTAGTCTTATATAACATCTATGTAAATTTTCATTCCTGCATATGTAAGCTGTATTCTCTTGTTGTAACAATACTTTGAATCTTGCAATTTAAATATGTACTTCTATTGTGTATTGGAGCTTTTCTCCTCGGGCCTCTATTGAAAACGGATATGTATCCAGATAGACCAGCCCGGTTAACAAATGTAAAATAAAAATAAATAAATAAATAATTCCTTCTCTTGCATAGCTGAGAATCTCCAGTAACCACTTTATTATCAGCATACTGGAAGATACAGAATGCACAGCATGGAACGAGTACACCGAAATACTTGAATTTAATACAGTTCTTGACTTTAAAACCAGAATGCATTTCTGGTAATATAATGAGAACATGAGTGTATGCTGCATTTTAATACTGCTTTATCGTATGGCAATATGGAAGGCAGACAATACAAAAAGCTGTTTGGGGATCATGACAAAGAAGATATACAGACTGGGGGATTCAGAAAGATGGTGGTCACAGTCTCAGTCATCCCAATACTGTCAACCTTATTTGCATGACAAGATCTGAAGCTCACTAAGAATGAATATGTTGTGGAAACAGCTAGAGGACAACATATCATTAAATATCCTGTTTGTGGCTGCAGAACGGATTGTGGGAAGACTATGTGGTACTAAACTGCCACCAAATGGAAATCAAAGCACTTGAAGTGTTTGTTAGTCATGCCTGCAGCTCGATGATACTCTGCATGATCACAAACATAAGATGGGGGCACAAAGGAGAAGTTATATGGATGTCTTAAAGGACCATGTTGCATGTGTGCTGTTTTGTTCCTATTACAAAAATAAAGATCTGAAATGGGAATATAGGAAATTTATGAAAATAATGAAGCAAGCAGAGGGCAAAACATTACATGAAAACGTATCATTTATCCCCTCCATGGAACATTAGTAAGATGATCACCACAGTGCTTATCCCACCTAGAGAAAGAGAAATCCCCTCTAAAAAGGTGATAAGGGTGCTAATCATATCCTGGGAAAATAGATGGACCTGTAAGTGAAAAGATGGTATGATATGGGATGTTAATCATGTCCCAGGAAAATAAATGGACCTGTAAGTGAAAATATAGTATGATATGGGATGCTAATCATGTCCCGGGAAAATAAATGGACCGGTAAGTGAAAAGATGGCATGATATGGGGTGTTAATCATGTCCCGGGAAAATAAATGCACCTGTAAGTGAAAAGATGGCATTATATGAGGTATTAATCATGTCCTGGGAAAATAAATGGATCTGTAAGTGAAAAGATGGTATGATATGGGGTGTTAATCATGTCCTGGTAAAATAAATGGACCTGCAAGTGAAAAGATGGCATGATATGGGGTATTAATCATGTCCTGGGAAAATAAATAGATCTGTAAGTAAAAAGGTAATATGGACTTTAAGATCAGCAGTGGGAGGCTGGGGCAGGAAACACAATGGTGTACAAGAGTGTACTGTCAGTACTACAATAATTGTATAATTAGGAACATGTAGTTTGTATGGGCTATTGAAGGGGTAGCAGCAGCTTCTACAAATGGGGTCTGTTACAATACTAATAGGAGGGACTCCAACATCAGATAGCATAGCAGTTAATCTGAAATAAAACAGAGAATTCTAGGAGGAGGCCTTCAGTGGGAAAGGTAGCAGCTGAACAATTCTGGCATTCTGGAATACCAGTGCAATGCAAATTATATGTACAATATGTAATTATCATCTGCGTAATAAATAAGTGAATAGTTTAAAATTAACATTGATAAAATGATGTTATAATTTCATATGCACAAGATTATATCAAGATAACTGAGTTTGGAGATGTTTAATAAACCATACTAATTTAGTTACAATGTAGCACCTGTCTCTGAGTACCTAGACATTTATAATGGGCATCAAAAATAACAATATCTTTAATTCAGCAAACCATAACCATGATCCTCTGATTCAGACTGTTGCTATGAAACTTGGCATGGTAGTTCACTGGTTAAGCTGTGTTCAGTGATGATCTCCCTGCATTTATGCTTTTTTTCGGGGGGTTACTGTGGTTTCCTTCAACCTCCCAAAATAATACTGGCTGAAAGCCTACAGATTTACCTTTGCCATTTTGAATAGGTTACCACTGTATGTTTGAAGGCAGTAAGTGCAGTCCTCAGATCTAAGAAAACATAAGTGCAATTAGGAAAACAAAAACTATTTATATATATATATATATATATATATATATATATATATATATATACATACATATATTCAAAATTGTTGTATCTCAGAGAATTTCTTCTTATCCAAGGTTCAGAAAATTGGGGTTTGTATACATACATAGTAATAATTTGGAGGGGTGTAGTCCCTAACACCAGAAAGGATGGGATGACATCCTATAAAAATGTGTAATTGATAATTAATTTTCTAGTTTGCTTTCAAGGTGGATCGTAGCCAATTTTTTCACAGTATCAAGACTCATAGTACCACAGCTCAAACTTTCAGTAGGTTGTTGTTTCAAACTGGGTCGAAGCTGAGACAGGTATGTGATAATCCATGTCACATACTTGGTAGAAAAAAATAAAATGAAGGACAGAACAAATGAATAAATTAGGGAAAAAATGACTAATAATAATAGACAGGCCTGAGAAAAACAGTGACCCAAAAATTGAAAAGTGACTCCAGTGCTAGTTTAATTAAGAAATTAGAGAACCTCACAAAGAACAGGAATACCAGAACTTATTTCTGGATCCAGGGCTGTGAAGTTTATTTTCAGGTTAGCACCTGGCAGTGAAAATGTCTTTTGGGAATTGGAATGTCATCTCACTGTTGGCAATTGAGACAGAACTTGTCTGGAATGTTGAAATGTACCAGCTGGATAAAGTTAGTCTTACCTCTACAAATAGCATTGGTCCTGGAATCAGACTTCTTGACTGAGGCAGTTTCTCTCCTACTGCCCCTTGCGATAGGATTCATGAGAGTGTGGAGATACTCACATGCCCCTAACTGTTTTCTGTACTGTTGAAGGTTATGCCATTTGATGACAGGAATACCACAATGTGACTGTGAACTGTAGAAAGGAAAACTGGCAATTGTTTGTGAATATGCATCAAACAGTCATTCAGAATATTCAGCTTTCTCGGAGAGTCTGAATGCAGTTCCTGGAAGGGTACCACCTACTAACCTCTTTACTACTGGGGGACTTCAATAGTCCTGTGGGAAATGATGGAGATTCCTGGAGTAGCATGCCTGGGATAAATGATGTGAGTGATCAAAACCCGAGTTTTGGACAGTAAAACACTAACACCATGTTTAAGTACAAGACTGCTTTAAAATGCAATTAGTGTTACAGCATATTGGGCAAAAGGTCAGTGAAAGACTTTGCAGTCATGTCATCACACCTGACATCATATGTTCTGGGCACTTGAGTATAGAGAAATGATAAGTTGCCATCTGATCACAATTTATTTGATTGTAAGTCAGCCAGGATGGCACCCAAACAGACTTTTGAAACTTAAATGTGAAGTGAAGGAATTCTGGGCATGTCTAGTAGATACTTCTGTATTCAGTAAGTTCAACATCCACCTGCAGAAGATCTTGTCTCATATGCCAGATGAAATCAGAAACAAGAAGTCCAATCACACCACACAACATATTTCATTTGTTGAAGCAGTGACAAAGGAATGTGGCCAAAGGAGTGGTTGGGGCCTAAATTGTTGGCAACAGTGGATCAACTCTTTGCCCTTGCTCACATAGTGGAGGAGTCATGGAAGTTTGCCAAGCCTGTCTGCATGTGTTTTGTAGTCCACAGAGGTCATATGTTTATGTACAACAGAATGTTTTGTCAGGTGTGTTACAACAAGATAGAGTTTTCGGTCCACTGCTGCATGTTATTCAGTCCTTGTATTTGCATAGCAAGATTGTTCCACACTGTAGATGTTAAGTTAAATACATGCAAGATGGATATAGGGCTTTGCCAAGTTTGTGCCTTTTTTCCCTCTTTTTCATGAATTGATGGATATGGCATTATTAGGCAGCAATGGTTTGGAGGAAATCTAGTTAGGAGATATAAGAGTTATGCCTGTTATCAGCAGATGGTGTTGTCTTCTTAACACCAAGTGACTGTGATCACTGGCATGTATTAAAGTAATTCAGTATCAAGAGTGAAGTGACTGCATTGAGAATCAGAACGTCTAAATATGGAGTCATAGTTATCTCCTGAAAAAGAATAACATGATGTCTACAGATGAGGGCTGGAGGGCAAACCCAAAAAGAGAAGTTTAAACACCTTGGAGTTTTGTTCATAAATGAGGACAGGGAGGATTAGGAGGCTGGCAAGTAGGTAGTCACAGCTGCAGAAGTACTGTAGTCATTATACCAAGGTATGGTGCTTAAGTGGAAGTTAAGTCCTAGGACAAAGGACAAAGCTCTCAATTTGTCAGTCAATGCCCCCATTGGTATCTATTGCCATGAACTTTGGGCACTGACTGAAAGAATGGACTCTGATAAAAATGCTGGAAATTATATTTCCTTGTACTGTTGCTGGTGTCCCTCTCTCTGAGGAGCTCAGTAGTTAACGTGAATCTTGGAATAGAGACACTGCTTCTTATGATTAAAAGTAACCACATGAGATGGCTTAGACACCTAGTGAGGATGTTTTCTTGTCACTCTGCCAAGACCCTGACCAGGCATATTTCACTGGAAGGATGCTTGGAGGGAAGCAAAGGACACTGTAGTGAGAGAGAGTGCATCACTCAGCTGGCCTGTGAATGCCTTGGTATATCTCAGGAGAAGATAAACACTGTTTCTAGAGGTTGAAAAATCTTGTGTGCCATGCTTGCCTTGCTCATACTGTGGCCCCCAACAAAAGAAGTCATTTAGAAAACAAACAAATAGAATAATAATTAATGGTAGCAGCAGTCCCTTGCGATCCTCATTCTACTTAACTGGTCTTGTATTAAAAAAATCTGCTATAAAAAAACACAATTGTAATAAGTAAAATAAATTCAAGAGAGTTGGGTAATTTTGTCACATTCAGCATATCTTTGGGCTTTTTCCTGACTTCAGTAACTGATATTTGGGAATTGATTGTCTTGTGAGGGAAATGTACCTCACAGATATATGAGGGCCTGTGCAATATGTTTTCCTCCATTCCAGAAGCATGAATGTAGATGGTAAATATCTATTGAGAATGTGGAACTATCACCTTTAGATAAGAGCACCTGCCTGAGTGGTACCTTGCTCCTGTTATTCTGTGTTTATTTATATAGTGTTGGCATCCTTTTTCTTACTCACCCCACTCTCCCTAGCTGACATATTCCTGGGGTGCCTTGGTCAAAGCTGGATATGTTCTTCAGTTGCCTTTGCAGGATTGGTTGGATACATTCACCACTAGTCCCACGTTAGCTTCTCTCTGGAATAAAAGGAGAGGACCTGTTAGACCCTTTAGAGTAAAGACAGAGTTCTATATACACCCCCAGTGCTTTTGGAGATAATACTGTGAGATTCAGTTCCCATTTTTCAAGGTTGTCTTTTCTGAGGATTAGTTACTGTGTCTCAGTTGTATATATCAATAACTGGTAGAAGTAAGCAAATCCTCTTTTTTTTTCTGGAATGGTAATCTTTGCACAAATGTTCCTTCTAACGGAAGTGAGCATCTCCATCTGTGCAACGGAAGCCTCAGCAAAATAGTGGGCATATGAACCAGACTGGGACCTTATTTACAGTCAAGGACAAACATGCCAGATTTTTCTTAGCAAAATACAGTAACAGCGAGACAGCTAAATATATAAACTTTGGAATTATTATTATTATTATTATTATTATTATTATTATTATTATTATTATGTTTCTTCCATTATTTATCTGCACCTTAGTGGCTATTATTACTGTGTCTGCCTGTGTTTCCTATTCGATCCTTAGCTCCAAGCTGCTGCCTTTAATTCCTTCCATGTCTTTACTACTTGTTCTAAATGACAAATAATGATTTAGCAATAAAAGTTGTTTACAGTTGTAACTAACTCTTGATTGGCTTCAGAAAATATTCCTTTTTTTCTGGTCCTCATTTAACACACTCTGCCTGTCAGATTTGTAGTTTGCTTTTACCATACTACAGATTTTTATGAGTATAGGAAGTATGAGGATGACCTTTTATTGTAATAAAATTAATTAAATCAATAAAATAAGTATATATATATATATATATATATATATATATATATATATATATATATATATATATATATATATATATATATATATATATATATATATATATATATATATTAAATGTTGCTATGTAATTACAACACAACACTTTAGTTGGAGATGTTGTTCTTATTTATCCATAGTGTTGGGGCTCTTTGGTAACATTTATGTTAGGTACCATGGCCATGACTCCTATATCATACCAAAATAAAAAAAAAACAGTAACATAGACACAACTGGTTATGATTTCATTCTGCTAGGAGAGAAGGATTTTATGGCAAACTTCACATAGTCTGTATGTCAGGTAGGCATTTAAAAAAGTACTATATTAACAAGTCACATACCTCTATACCTCTTAACACGTGAAATCTGGACAAAGTCAAAAATAATGGGGGGGGGGGGGTACAGGAAAATATTGCTCTTATAATCATAGAAAGTTGCAAGTTTATGCTAGCATGCATTTTCTGAAGGGTTTGAAGTTTGAAACTTACATTTCTGTCGTCATTTGGCGAGCTCAATCCCAAGTAATGTGACAGAAAATCACATACTGTAACAGGAACAGACCAAAAAAATATAAGGCAAACATCTGGACCGTTAGGAGATATGACAACTTAAGTGACGATTCCTAAAAACAAAAATAACGTAAAGAAAACTTGTATATACAATGACAGTCATACATATTGAACCTCATTCAGTGTGTATCCAAAATTAAATACGTCACAGATGCCTTCACCTTCCAAGAGCCACGCACTTGCACAAGCCCCATTCCCCTACCCCCAAACACGGAGAATGAGTTTAATCCCCATCATACCTGTTAGCAGTAGAAATCTTGACAAAGCACAAAACAGTAGGGTGGGGGTGGGGGCAAAAAATCTCCAAATTAGGGACTGCTTTTTTATCAAATTGGAAAGTTGTAAGAATAAAAGATTTTTTTATTAGCATGCATTTTATGAAGGCTATGAAGTCTGAAACTCAAACGTGTGTCATTATTTAGTCACTTCATTTCACAATGAAAACCACCGATTTTACCAAGGACGCATCAAAAAATACGACCGAGGCAAAAATCTGAACCTTTTGCGAAAAGATGGGCAGCTGGGAACTTCTCATTAAAGACGTTTCTTCCTAAAAGCACAAATGGCAATTGAAATTTCACAGCGCTTCTGGTAATAATTGCTACTGACAATAAAAAATATAGTCTTACAGCAGTGCGATGAAACTGTTAATGACAAAACTACACTGCTATGGTGCAGAGATAGCAGACATACATTTAATAAATCTATACTCTATGAAAAAAAAAATTCTATCGCCTGCCAAGTTCAGAAATCATTTCAACACATTTCCGAATGTATACATTTCCCTTTGGTGTATAATTCTAAAATGAATAAATAAAATACAGCCAAATAAAGTCTATACAATAAAACCGTCATAGAAAGTTCTTTGAACGGGTTTTACCGTATTTCAAATGGATAATACGTGTTACCTGCAGCATCGTGCTTTGCGGTGCTCCACTGAGTGCAATGAACTGCAGTGCACACATCGTTTATCTCATTGCTTTCTTAAAACAAAAATAACATTCTGCTTGCGTTTTTTTTTTTTTACTTAAGCCGCGTTAATTACTTTCCTCGTTGTCTTTCAGGTGAAAATGGAACGAATTACTGACTATGGCAAAACAAAAACTTGGGATATGTGACATGAGAGGTGGTTACAGATAGATAAACATTGCCCATTCTTTACAAGTCACGTAAAACCCCCAATAAGCAAGTGTATACAATAGGTCAAGCTATGTTTTGCTATTCACTTTTGCTACAAGGAATATACAGCACTTCGCTTTCCGAGAAAATGGACAACACAATCAAGAGATGCTTTTTAAATTTGATTTATTGATTTATACTGACATATCGGGGTCACGATAATCAAGTGTGTCCCTTTTATCAGCGCCTGTACCACAAAAAAAAAAAAAAAAAAAAAAAAAAAAAACAATGAAAACGTTTAGTGCTATCAGTCAGGGTCACAGTACGATTTTTAAACTGGATATACCACATTGGGATTTACCAGTATCACAGTCGCAGAAATGCAATTGATTTATAGCACTCAAATATAAGTTAACAGAGTGTGCGTGTTCGTGTGTGTGTGTGTGTGTGTGTGTGTGTGTGTGTGTATGCGCCCCCACGCAATTTGTGGCCCATTTGCGGGTGTGTTTGTGTGTTGTGGGTGAAGGGGAACTTCCAGCTAGTTACCCAGCACCTTGTAATACATTGTAGACAGTATGCTTGGCATTTGTTAGTGCTCACTGACTATAGCAGTATATATGAGCACCGGACATGTCTCCTTAAATATCCAAGGCGTTTGTACTTCATCCTTCATCTGAAGTGGGGAAACAGTGCAAAAATACATCCGAACTGCCTTTTGCCGGCAGCTTGCACTCAATTTCTCCTCCACAGTCAGTAATAAAATAATCAAATATTGTCTTCTCTCTTCCGAAGTCTAAAAGAAAACCTGTTGGAATAAAGTGCTAAAAGTTTGACCAAGACGTACAGAAGTGACTTAGAATGGCATTAATGACACATTGACATCCCCACCCTCCCGACAGTCCTTCTCTTTCCTGAACTGACCTCCTGCTTTGTCATATGTCTCTGAATACCCCAGCCATTTGACAAATTAAAATTATTTGCCCCTGTTTAGATCGACATTAATAAAGTGCTATACAACATTAAACATTAAAGCAGAACATTCCCAGGTTTGTAAATTAAGTGTAAATAACAACAAAGAAATGCAGTGCACAACCTGATGAGGATAAGGCAGTTGCTATTTATAGTCCTGAGCGTGTAAGTAAATTGTTCAAGTTTCAGCAGCAGCAGGCGTCACCAGAGGGGACTAGCTACTGTCCCGCAGTGACCCTCTAGTTGGGTACTAGTTTGTTTAAATTTATTTCACTCTGCGAGATAGGGTGTATGCGTCTCACCAGAAGTCAGCAGTGTTCCATACCATCTTTAATCTTAAGTGCCCAACTAGCCAACATCACCGTAAAAAGATTGCAAGTATCTGAGTACCTTTTGCAACTATTTAGTGTCCTTCAAACTGGTCATAACTACAGATTCTGAAATGAAATCATAATGATTGCTTGAAGATGCAGATCTCCCTGACGAGTGCTGCAGGTTCGAATTTCTCTTTCGGAAAGAAGATGTGAAGCGGTAAAAACGTCGGTGTCGGTTCTTCAGGTACTCCCTGTAATTTTTTGTCAGCAAAGTATACAGGAAAGGGTTGATGCAGCTGTTGCTGTAAGTGAGGCACGTAACCAAATAGTTAATACAAGTCTGGGTCTGAGAAGTTAATACGATTGAGCTGTCATACAGTCTAACGAGCTGCCAAATCCAGAAAGGTAGAAAACAAGCCCAAAATACTAGTACAATGCTGAAAATCATGATTAACACTTTCTGTTTCGGAGACCTTTTGCTCAGTGGGTTCCTTTGCGACTCTAAGTACGTCCTTGCTAGCTTCATGTACAGGTAACCAATAATAACACCAGGGGCCATAATACTGGTACTGAAGAGTATGGTGAGGTAAATTCTGTAGGCTTCCGGGCTCCAGGTGGGAGCACACATTCTTTTAGTGCCATTTCCAGTACCCTCTTTGGATTCTTCTTTTAGATTTACCATGATCATCATGGGAAGGGTTAATAGCACTGAGATAAGCCACACTGCCCAGGTCATTGTTTTCCTGTAGCTTTTTGACCTCCTCACAGTGTCCAGAGGTTTTGTAACTGCCATGTAGCGCTCTGTGCACATCACTGTCAAGGTGAAAATGCTGGCATGCATGGTAAGAAGGTCAAGGCTAAGTAGAATCCGGCAGCCAATGTCCCCGAAGTACCAGTCCTTCACGAAGTAAGTGCACACAATGAAAGGGATAGTTGAGAGGTACAACAGATCTGCCATGGCCAAATTAATAATAGATATATACATGGACGCGGCGTACCGCATGGAGTGGCACATCACTACCAATGTATACACATTACCTGTGACTCCGGCCACATACATGAAGGACAAAATAGTTCCAAAGGCAGAGCTAATTATAAGTTCGTCCATTGGATTCGCAACATCCTGCCTGGTATCACCTGAGAGATTCTTGGAGATGTTGTGATCCATGGCGCTTTCTGCTGGTGCTGGACCGAGGGGAAGGGGGAACAGTCAAGCACTCAGGAGCTTGCAGTATTTGCAAAGAACAGCTGCAGCTAATGGTGACAGAAGCAGCTGACTAGAATTTCCTTGACCGCTCATTACTCCTTCTATTCTTACTCAGTTTATCTAATCCCCCACAACAGCACAGAAAATAAAATATCCGATTCTTGTCTAGCGCACAGACCACACTGTATAGAACACCTGCTTCCTTGGCGCACCCTGCTAGAGTAAGATTTCCAGGAGCTCCTAGTACAAGATCGCTGTAACCTCCCCCACTTCATTTCCCTTACGGCTTTACTGCATGCATACTGTCAGAGGACAGCAGTAGAACAACCTGCCTGTCTGGCCCAGCACCACTTATATTTGCACCAGAAACCATCCTTCGGTGATTGTTTACTACAGGTTAAGTTATCCAGACGGTTGCTTTATTTATTCCCGCATTCCCTCGGGGGTTAATTGCATCTTTAGAAGAAACTAGTCACATAAACACTGTTGAGGATATTTCGTAACTTTTAACAGCTTTCTAAAGCAGCATGATATTTAACGACTTACAAATATTACACCACATTCGTGCAATTCAAATTCTTCATGGACTATATAAAAGATGTTTATTTATCACTTCTTTTTTCTGCCAAGCTCAGGACATAATGTAACAGTTGAACAAAGTTTTGCATTCTACAGCGCTAAGGGAAAACAGGGCATTAGAAACTAAGAGGTTTATGCAGGTGGAAGAATTTCCGTATTTAAATAGTATATCGCTACTCCTATTGTTTACATTATATTTAACACTTTCATTTAATCAAGAAATATCTACAATCACTTTTAATGTTACTTGATTAAGGAAAAGCTGTTGAATTAAACCCTCGTGACCTTTACAGAGTCACAATTTGAACGATGGGTCAGTGCAAAGGTATAATTACAGTTCTGTAAGTTGAACTTACCATGACAGTAGATGCTTTAATGATCACTGCTGCAGTAGCCTTAGCTATATAGGTTATACCCTGCCAAAGCTTCGGGGCACCTTCTATGTGTTCAAACTGCCAAGCAACTGGGGCTGAGCTAACTAAAGGACAAGTCTGGACACCGAGCCTTTAGGAGCTTTCCTGCCAACAGACATAGATAAGCAGTGCCTTGAAAGGAAAAGGTTAGGAATAACCCAAAATAAATTATCACACCCTGGCATAAAAACACACCAAAAAAACAAGGGGGTGGAGGGAGTGGCTACTGCAGCAGTGATCAGTCCAACTGTTATCAGCTCAAGCAACACAACTTTCCTATGTTCTTTATATTGATTACTGCTGAGGTAACCTTTGCTACATGGGTAGATTACCATAGCTAACTATATTTGGGAAGTGGAAGGAGAAGGGTCCAGGAGCCCATGGAGAATGATCTTAGCAAAACATGATCTAAACCTAGAGAAGGAATCCAGCCTATAGTGCTTTGTAAAAGTATGCACAGAGGACCAAGTAGCAGCTTCTAGAATACTTCTAGAATCCAACTATTTCCAAAAAGCCATAGAAGAAGCCAAGGTCCTTATAGAGTGGGCTTGACCCTGCCTGGAATAGATTTGATACAGCGAATATAACAAAAGGAAATAGCCTTAGACAAACATTTGGAAATAGTCTGTCTTGACACCAGTTGTCCCTTCTTCTTACCTTCACAAGTAATGAACTATTGATCTAAAGATCTGAAATTTATTGTTTTGTCAATGTAGTACCTGAGTTGTCTGTGAACACCACAGGTATGGATTATCCTTTCTCCCTCATTTTCAGGTTCAGAAAAGATGATGGGGAGCTGGATAGTTTGACAAAGTACAATCTAATAATATGTTAGACATAAAAGAAGGATTAGTTCTCAAAGACTCATGTCCTTGTGGGAAATGAGGTAGGGATGACTCACCACAAGAGCTTGCAATTCAGGTATTCTTCTTGCAGTGATCAGAGCAATTAATAAAACTGTTTTCCATGTTAAAAACCTCAAGTCAACCAGATTAGCTGGTTCAAATGTTATAAGTATTGGCTTCTCTGACATAAAATTAAGATCCCAAGGAGGGGTCACCAGTTTACTTGGAGGCCTCTTATGCAAAACCTCTTTCCAAAATATTTTGACATGTGTCCACATTGAAAGAGGAGGATCCAGGGGCAGACATGCTGAAATTGCTGATAAATGAACCTTGATAGAAGACTAAGAAAGAACATAGGATAGTAACTCACACAAATTTTGTAAAATCAGAGAACAACTACCCCTGAATGGAGCTGGTTATGTTGTTGGTGCCAACTAGAAAACCTTTTCCATTTGTTACTGTATGCTTTTCTAATAACAGGTTTTCTTGCCTCCATTAATACTTGCTGCATGATCTTTTTCCTTAAAAAGCAGATACTTGGAAGGAATTAAGACCCTATCATCCAGGCAGCCAAATGAAAACGATTGATGTTAGGGTGTATTAAATACCCCTGTTCTTGTGTGAATAGATCGATTCTGTAAGAACGCTTGTGATAATTGCGCCTAGCTGTTTTCAAAGAAGGAAGAATCACAGTTGTCTGGGACTGAAGGGAGTCACCACAGTGATCTTGGGGTATTCCTTCTGAATCTTCAGAAGTACCCTGGATATTAGTGGAAAGGGTGGTAAGGCATACAGGAACATTCCTGTCCAAAGAAAAGAAAAAAGTATCTGTCTTCCAAGCTTTCTTGCACAGAGTCCTGGAACAGAATTTTCCCAGTTGATTGTTCAGAGGGGAGACAAAGAGGATTACTTGAGGAACTCCCAAAGATGAATCAAATTTTGGAAGACCCCCCCTAGATCTGGTATCTGTTCTTGAGGGTCTGCCCTTGTCCTGCTCAATTTGTCTGCCACATAGTTTTGCTCTGATGGAATGCAGGATGCCAGTAGAGTGAGATTGTATTGTGAAGCTATATCCCAGGCTAACATGGCTAGTCTGTAAATGGGGTATGGCCTGGTTGTCCCTTGTTTGTTGATGGACCACATCACTGTGGTATTGTCTATAACCACTTGAAAAGATCCCATGGGCCAAAGATGGTTCAGAGAATTGAATGTCTTAATCAAGGCAAGCATCTTCTTGAGATGTATGTGCTTACATCTGCCCTTAGTGTATCACACCCCCTGCACTTTAATCTTTCCTGAAACTGCTTCCCAAGCAAAGTGTGAAGCATCTGTGATGAATGACTGCTTTGGAGCAGGAAGGGAGAAGGGGAGACCTTGATTTAAGAATATCTGATATCTTCACCAAGTCATTTCTCTTCTTGAAACCTCCAGTACTGGGATCTGAAAAGATAAAGGGCATTGATGGTGGTACCAAAGATATTTCGGATACCACCATGTGTTTCTCATGTGGAGTCTTTCTAGGGATATCATGAGAATCATAGATACCATGAGACCCAAAATCCTGAGGTATTCCCTCGCAGTGCCTGAAGACTGAGTGGAAAACCTTAGAAAAAGATTAAAATAAACATCTATTTTTTCCTGTAGAAGAAAATCTGTTTGATCTGAGGTGTCTAGTTGACATCCCAGGAGCACAATTCTGTGTGAGAGAGTCAAGAAAGACCTTTGAATGTTCTCTTGAAATCCCAGCTTGTGCACGAGATCTCTTACCCAAGAGAGGGTTTCCTGACATTTTGAAAAAAAAAACTCTGTAAAGATAAGCGATTCATCTAAATATTTGAAGTTGTGGATACCTTGTAGCCTGTAATGAGCTATAAGTGGAGATAGACACTTTGTGAATACTGTTTCTTGCACTGAATAGTCCAAAGAGCAAGGAAGCAAACTGATAATGTGATGAAAAACAGATGTAAACAAAACAGTCTGATCTGCAGATAGAGGAATGGCACCCTGGAAAGGAGGAATTTCCTTCTACTGCCATCTGTAACCTCAATGAATGATTTTCACAACCCATTTGTCTGAAACAATCTGTTACCAAAGAGAAAAATGGATGTTTAGAATTTCTGGAAGAGAAAGACAGCCAAGGTCAGAGGGGATTGAAAAGTCTCTTGAATAGTCATTCAGAGTTGGAGTATCCTTGGTTTTGGAAAATGTGAGTTGTCTTTCTGAAACCTCCTTGCCACTTCCTAAACATCTGTTTACCTGAATTCTGTTGAGACTGTTTATTGTGGTTTTCTTTGACAAAACTGAATGAAAAGAAAGAAAATGTATTGGGCAATTTGGAAAAGGAAGGCTGACAAGGTTTAGAAATTCCCTGGATCAGCTTGTCCCTTTCAATACATTTTTTAATCACCTCTGCAGCAGAGGGGTCAAAGACCACATCTCTATCCAAGGGAGAATTTAAAATCTCATTTTAACATCATCTGGAAGGTTCTGAGAATGCAGCTAAGCAAATCTAATTAAAACCACACCAGTGGTCATAGCCCTGGAAGAAGTAGCAGCTGTGTCATGCACATACTGTAAACAATGAGTAGTGACCTATGCAATAGAAGAGACTAAGTTACTTATAGCAGACTTTTCTTCACAGAAGAAACTGTAGCTAAAGCATTCCTCACCCTCTCGCAATATGCCAGAATAAACTTTAACATATGAGCCTGACAATTTAAAATTCTGAATTTAAAAGTTTCAGAAGTATCCACTTTTTTCCCCAACCCTATTAATACTTTTCCCATCCTTATTTGAAAGAATAGGAATGGAATTAACTAAGCACTTTGCAGTAGAGGACTCAACTAAGGCTATAGCTGCTGGGTCAGGTTTTGGAAAATTATATACAAATTTAAACGACTGAGGAACTTTATACATCCTACTTGCCTTTTTAGGGACAGCTAGCTGACTATCTGGAAAATTGCAGGCAGTAAGGCACACATCCTCTATAGCAGGCAGGACAGGAGGAATGGGTATAGGTTCTGGAAAATCCTTCTGTAACAACTCATAATATTTTCTGAGGGACAGAGCAACCTCAGTGTTCTCTCACTGAAAACACTGGGACAGTGTAGAATGAGTCTCAGAGAAAGAGAAACCCCCACAGGAAGAATCAGAAAATGAGCTCTCCTCTGTTTCTGAATCAGAAATCTGAGGACAAAACCCTTAATCTGTCCCTGCATTTTCCTGTTCAGACTCAGAATCTTGAATCTCTTCAGGAAAAGATGCATCCCTATTTGTTTACCAGAAACTTCTGTACAAGAAGGCTCAATAGCCTGAATCAAACCCTGAGCCAGGCCAAGTAAACTACTCCTATCTAAAGAAATTTGAGGTAGAGTGAATACATGCTTGGTTTTCTGTTTCTTTTTGACAGGAAAATGGGGTCAACTGTGTTATTAATGGCAGCTGCTGCTTCCCCAGGGATGGGCACAACATTCTGACACAACAGGGAAACTTTCCCTGTTCCCTTTCCCGTGACTGATGAGTGGTTCTCAGAGGACGTAGCTAACCTCTGGTCCACAGTGGCTGTAGGTGCTACACCAGAGGGATCAAGGGTAAAAGATGAGGGCTTTGAGGTACAACAAATGGCTGCAGCAGAGTTATCCACCTGTAGTTGAGGAAATTGCTGGCATACTATGGTGGCAAAGGCTGTTTTCTTAACTTTTTTTTTTTTTTTTTGTGGCTGGAAGAATGACTGACCATTGGGAAAACAAGCAATAATGCCAGTAAAATTACCAGCCCACAAAAGTTATTATTATTATTTTTTTTTTACAGAAAAAAACATGATAAAAAGCACTTTCAAACACTATGGCAGCCCCCACAACCTTAAAATAAACTCATTCTCTCCACAGAAAGTAGTTTATCAGTTAGATAACACTATTTTTAAAATGGCAGAAACAACAAGATCTCATTTAAAAGTACATTACAGTCACAAGACAATCTGTTAAAACACAACACTCCTAGCTTTAAGATAACGTTTCTAAAGAGGAAAGTAATAAAACATCAGCAAAACATAAGAAAATGGAAGTTTATTTACTCAAAGGGAATTTATTTGCCCAGCTATAGAAAGTACAAGCTGACCATCAATCCTCAAAGGTCCCAGAGGAGCATACTCTTTGGTGGCAGTAAAGCTCTGAAGGACTTTGCCCCCAAACTTGTCTTTTAGTCACCTCAGCTAAAGCTGCTTGACAGTTTTGGTCCATGGAAGGTGCCCTGAAGCTTTGGAAGCTGGCCAGCTGTTATATCATTGTCAGGATATTACCCATATAGCTAAGGCTACTGCAGCAGTGATCACTATGAAAACATCAAAGGTACTGGGTACTATGAGCCAATTTGGTGGAGAGGGTCATGTTACTGTTCTCATATGGACATTTTCAGGGTCAATTGCATAGAACAGACAGACCATAAATGCTCATTGTGCAGACCGCACCAGCTGGAGAGGGGTTTGAGGAAGGCCATCGGTGCACTATTCAGTATTTTTGAAGGACTGAAGATGATATGATCATCTGGGTGTTTGGATACTAAATCACTACTACAGACAAACTAGGAACCTGATGATTTGACCATTCACCATCAATATGCAGGACAGTACATGAGGCAAGGGTAACATATCCCAGTGAATATCTGTCATGGGAATGGTGGTATAAAATCATATGACAAGCTTTAATCCAAATAGCAGTCACATGTCTTAGCTACACTTCTAAGAAATTGATCATAAAACAATGCCTATGGCTGACATTCGGAAATCTGTTCTGTACAATTGTATAACATAGAAATAACTTTCCATGCAATGTACAAGTAATGTCTGTTATTACCAATGCTTTGCAGGCTTACTTCTACCTTTTGTAGAAGGCATCAAGCCAATGTCACAGTGGCTATTCAACTGGTGTGTCAGGTGAACATTAAAGGCTACATGACACTTCTCTGAGAAACAGGCTAAATTTATTTGAGACAAATAGTATAAAAATTGAAATGTGGGGCAAAATACAGAGAACATGGAAAACATGTAAAATATAAAACTCAGCTACTATCCAGCCATTAGCACAGAAACTGATTGGCATGAAAGGAAACAAGTGTCAGTGTGAAAATCAATAACATATTAATGCGTAGGTTTCTTAACTTCAGGGTGGTATACAAATATGAGGCAAAATAAAGGTGGTGCACACCTGACATACAGGTGACATAAGGTCAAAAACACTAAGTTAATGAGACTGAGGTACAGAGGGGACTGTTTTTTTTTCCCCTTCTGTAGTGCGATCTCAGAGTTGGTACATGCACACGTGCACACACACACACACACACACACACACACACACACACACACACACATATATATATATATATATATATATATATATATATATATATATATATATATAAAACAGGGCATGTGAGGGGGATGGTACAAGGGGGCTTGCTCCATATAGAATGTGCATTGTTTTTTTTTCTGGATTTTGAGTGTCAACCTTTTGTGATCAATCTTCTGCTGTTTGGTGTTTTGGATGTTTGACTTTTTAAATGTATTTATATGATACTTCCATGTAACCTGACTTCAGGACCCTTGGTCATGAGTCCAAGTTGCCTATCAAACCATTATTAATAACTACCTTTACTGTATTCCAGAAAGATCAATAGACCTCTAGATATTTTAAGTTACAGCACAAAATCATACAAAGATTCTAATGGTTGCCATTTATTTTTAAGATACATTTACAGTCCCTTCCATCCTGTGTGAAAGCATGAAGCTGATTCCTTTGAGCTTTCTTTTCTTAACTGCACAAACTCTGTAATTGTTATCTCAGAATAAGTGAAAGGAATGCAACATAAATATATCAGCATGTAACAGTGTCTATTCGTGAGGGTCATGCATGTCAGTTATGATCTGTTGTTCTCACAGAGTGGGAAGTCTTCACAAGTTATATCCATACAGGCTTCACAGTTTTATAAATACCTTTTTCATTACACATGTGGGTTATTTTTAAATTTCAGCAACAGTACTTGTAGAGAAGCTATAGTTAAGATAAGTGTTGATGTGTCATTTTGTATAAAAAAGTGGAGTTGAACAGAGCACAGAAAATGACTGTAAGGTGCACAGTTGTAGCACATATCAATTCTGAACTGATAATTCTGCAGCAGGTGTACAGCAAGTACATTAACATTGATTTATTTTTGTAATTATAGTTATCCCATTGTTAATGGAGTAAGTGGATTGGTTAACTTTTGACCCTTTTTCACCTATGACCTAGTCCTCAAGTGTAGGGCTAAATAAATATAAATGCACGATAATTTAGTGCATCTAACTGAACAGCATGTTTTTGAACAGAAACTAAAGGACCAAGGAAAAAAATGCATACAAACATAGGAAGAAAATGCAAGCTCCACAATAACAGTGACTGAAGATCAGGCATGAACCCAGAGCTGTGAGGCTAAGATCCATACCACTCAGCCACCATGTTGTTAAGAACAATTACAACCTCAGTATAGAATAATAACTGTGAAAGTGAAGTTCTGTGCTAAATCATTATAATAATAAGAAGAGCAAGGCTTACCTACCAACTGTTCTGATTTTGGAGGAATGTCCCTATTTCAGATCTTATTTACCTCTGATCATGATCTACTTATTTTTAGAGGTATGTCCCTGTCTTCAGGCTAGATTTACCCCTTCACACAATTTTCTGAATACCAACTCATCACAAATGACTTAAGCTGTCTAGTATATAGAAAACCATATTACATGACCAACATACTAATGGCACAAAGAATTTCAAAAAAGAGGACACACATCTTACATTACCTTTTTCAGAAGTAAAAATAAATTAACTTGTGTGATAGAGTTTTACAATACGGTTCTTTAAAGCCTATGAATATTACACTGTCTCCTTGATAATGTGATTATATTTTTCCATCATTTTGTCACTGTTTTTAACTTGTTTCTGAGTAGCATCCCACATTGCTATTGGAAGCAGGAAGAGTTATATGGTATTTGGAATTCATATTTTATGCTAATTAGATATCCAGATTTTTGACTAGATGTATTTACCTTTCAAGGGCCAATTGAAATCTATGGAGAAAGGAAGAGGCAAACTGAATTCAGGCATGATTTGTTAACCCACTACTGTACCTCCTGGGTTATGGATAACAGAAGAAAAAGAGTTAACAGTAATGGGGTTTTCCAACTACTTAATAAGTGTAAAGTTATGTGATTTCAATTGAAAGAATTAATGTTGAACTCTTAAATCACTCTTCTTTATAAAAAAGTAATCCTGGTATGGTTTATATGTGCTTTCCTTTCTCCCACTCAGTTTTCTCTTTTAATATACCTATCTATCTGCAAAAAAAATAAAATAAATAATATATATATATATATATATATATATATATATATATATATATATATATATATATATATATATATGGGTCTACTTCACATTAATCACATTAATGAAAACCTACTTACCAAAATCCAAAATCGTCGAGACAACATTGACAAAACCAGATTTTAACGAACAACTGGATTGCCAAAACTTTCCTAAGGTAAGTATCAAGACACTCAAAATTTCAAAGAAAAAACACACTGCATTATTTCCAACCCACCCGGGTGGGGGGGCTATGCCCCCACACTCCCTAACTAAATATACCAACTATGAGCTCACACTACAGTGAGGAAAAGGACAATGGGGGGAATTCAATAAAGCCTACATGGAGTGATTTTGCATGTAGATGTAGTGGCACGGACTTTACATGGAAGTAAGCAGCCATGCAATTCAGTAAACAGAGTAGAGGGGTGTGCATAAGCATGTGAACATGGAAGTGTCTGTGGCATGTAAATCACGTCATAAACAGGTGAATTGCATGTAAATGAGAGTGCTGGAGTGATCCAGCAAGCAGATAGGCAGTCCTGCATACCCTGTGTTGGTTTCCAATGTGTACACAGAATATTTCAGTGTACAAGAAAATAGAAATTGAACGGGGCTGTAAAAGCCCATGTAGAAGGTCAGAATTTGCATAGTAAGCACAGATATGTGCAAAACTATGCCCTGTGGGTCCAAACAGTAATGCAAAATAATTTAAGTTTTTTTTTTAATACCCATATTATGTTTGTCACAGCAATGTGCAAACCTGCCATTATGCAAAAACAAATATTTAAAAGTTTATAAACAAAAAATAAGAAATATGTGACAATAATGAAGAATAGGGCCCTGCATGGAGTATGTGCAATGGTAGATTTCTGTTGTTGCTAAGTACGCAGGCCTTGGAATAGTGTAGTATTCAGGTTGTATGCACGGATCTGTATGCAAATGAGCTGGGGTTACTGAATAGCAAAAATAGGCTACTGTGTCAGCAGATAAAATCTGTGTATCCACAAAACCGAGTTGGTGTCCACAGGAGAGCTAGCTGACATCAAAGGGTGTATGCCACTATATGTTTAAGCAGATTGGAGCTGAGTGGTGCCTATCTGCATAGCATGCCTCTCAGCTGAGCAGGGGTGTGTGTCCAGTGCTGTTAAGCTTTGTTTAGCTTTGGGGCACTTGTTTTAGCTGGTTTGAGTGTGTTTGTGTGCTGCACTGCTGTTTTTAGCAGGAAAGGCAGTTAAAAAAAGGAAATAGCCTGTGAAAGCCAATCATATATAAATTACTGATAACCCCTGTTCTACTTACACAGGGCCATTCAAATCCCCATAATGATGTACC
>NC_056744.1:264866184-264916184 GCF_019279795.1 Protopterus annectens | reverse complement strand
CTGTGCCAAACAGTTGACTGCATGTGTGTGAGTCAGGAAGGGGTGCTGATTAGATGGGCCATGGAGAGGTGCTGTGTGTGTCTGTTGGTGCATGTGACAGCAATGTTTGAGAGTGTATATGTATACAGTCAAGCCCAGTGCTACCCCTACATGTATGTATGCTGGACAGCTGTGGACCATACATGACAAAGTGGACAGTTCACCATCTCCGGCCAAGAACAAGGGAACTGGCTCTGCCAGGGGTGACACTGGCACTACCATGCCCAGGGTCAGATGCGGTGCTAGTAGCTGACTGTGACTGGTGTCTGCTGGGTCCCTGTCCCCCATAGGATTGAACAGGACCACGTGCCCATTGTCTGCCACATTGTGATGTGGACAGCACACTCCCTTCTGTAGTGCTGGAGGCACTGCCACTATGGGAGCATGAGTGTGCATGGCCATGTGGACTCTCAGCAGATGGTGCTGCTGACCTACGTCCACATGTCCAATCCCCAACTACAATCAGATGTTCCAGCACAGACAACATGCAGTCAGTGACTGATAATGTCTCACCCCACCGTCTGTCCACTACATCAGTGAAATGATCCATGGCATCAAAAATGTGGTGGAGGGAGTCACAGATGTCAGACTGTGCTGCATCTTTAATCCTGAGCATCCCTCTGGTGTTGCATTCAAAACATGCCTATGCCTCCATGATGGACCAAAACATGCATTGAGTGACCAATAATGTGACACCTGTGACAGGTAGTGGATGGACATCAGTCCTCGTTTGTGCACTCCTGTCAATCTGCCTGCATGGGACCTTACCAGCTCTCTGGCTATGGTCAGTGTCTACACTCACTGATGCCATAGTTGCCACACTCTCCTGATCGATGTCACCACACTCTGCTCAAAATCTGTGGCCTCAGGGACTTGGTATGTGTTTGCATACTTACTGTGTGCAGGGACAGTGGGGGTGGAAGTGGAATGTCAACCCATGGAACAGATTCAAGCCCAGCAACCCCATTTGTGTCTCAGTATGGCCACCATCATCACCAGAGTCTGATGAGACACTGACATCAGGTTGTGAGGGGAGACACACTCCAACCCCCACATTCACCTGTGAGGAGGAAGACAAAATAAGTACATTACTACCTGCACTATTATGTATGGTAATCCACACACACACACATATATAGCTGAGGAGTCACAACTGCATTACACATACCACATCTTATTTCTGATCCCATGCACAACACACAAACAGACTACAACATACACAGACAAGACAGACCCTTTATAAGATGCACTGCAGCTACGTCCAGTTAATGTTGCTAGTACTATACACCTGTAAGATAAGCAATATGTCAGTGTATCTGATAGACCTACACTGACATATTGCTAGTACTATACACCTGTAAGATAAGCAATATGTCAGTGTATCTGATAGACCTACACCTAAAACACAGTGCACCCATTTTAAGCATACTATGCCAGTTATAGTATCACTGCTTCGGGTATTTACCATCTCCATATTGTGTGTGAACAGGCATCTGTGAGTGATTGCCTCCTGTATAGCAGACTGCATTGACTTTCTCAACAATAAGTGCAAATGTGTTACTTCTCCTGCAAACACACTACTGTGATTACCCACTTCAGTTAACCCCTCCGAAATTGAACATGTAAGTATTGCACTCTGGCTAAGCATAAAAGTTGTGCCTAGGGCAAAATGGCAGCCCTTAACATTCTTAGGGTATATATGATCCATAGGGCAACAGTATCACAATTACCAGGTACAGGACCTTGGACTCCAGCCACACCTGACGTACCTATGGAAATGAGAGGGAGAGATACTGTCAGCAATACCAAATGTGGCATTGTTACAGGGTCATATGTGTGTGCATATCAACAAGTACAGTAGCTAACACAATACTGTCTATATTGTTGACATTCTGAGTATGTGTGCACAACTGTGCATTAAAACCAAACCCCCCCAATGCAGACAGACCTGACACCCATGTACTGGTATGTTAGAGGCTGCCACAATGCGTAATATAGTATTACAGTGATGAACACAGGAAGCCTACCCGGACACTCCTCTAATGTGAATGCTGCGGCACCCACCTCCACGATGTATGGGGTGACGGATGGTTGGGAGCCCATGGATGAACCCAGGTTTGCCAGGAATTCCTCTGTGGCCAAGAGTAGTTGTTCCTCTGCAGGCTCTCCACCTGTGGGAGCCTGGTCCCTGGCCACAGTGACAGCCCATTGCCATGCAACATTGACCATATCTGTTGCCTGTCAGACCTGCTGGTAGGTTCTGTCCTGTAACCCTATTTGGTTGACTGCTGTGACAAGGTTAGTCCAAAGTGCTGCACATTGTTCACGGTGCTGGTGACTCCTGGACAGCAGAATGTTATGATGCAGTCTGTGGCCATCCAGTATAACATTGTTTAGAACATCTGAAAATGGTGGGTGCCTCCTTCGATACTTCTTTCCTGAAAGAGATCAAGATGAGAACACATCACAGGACCAGATATGTGGATATCCACTATGTACAGACCATTCACAATCAAAATGGCCTGTACTATCCACTGCTACCTCCCAAGTCATACCCTGCAGTCTTTCAACATTCTATGCATGTGGCTGTCACCAATATAGTAGAAATACTGGTTAAGTCCCTGTGTGCCATGGCAGAGTATGCTGTATGTCTCTACACCCATCAATGCCATCTACTGTGGTGTGCCCCCTATGGGCAAAATCCCACTACTATGTCATGCAGCCACTGTCAGGCAAATAGGGGTGTGTTATTACAAGTGTATGGGGACAGTCCAGCAACACCAGTGTGCCACAACAACAGACAGCAATGCAAACCTGCTGTAGTATATCTTCCCTGTAGGCATCATACCCATACCTCTCAACCTGGAAACATCAAAAATCTGGCCCATGAAAAATAGGCACAAATCTGTACACTGATTAACATCAAATATGCATACATAATTACATAACCCCACCCACTCCAATAGAAATGTGGAATACCAACTTTCAAATGCAAACTGAAGAACAGACAACCAAAGTATGGCACCAGAGTCCCCTGTAGCAATTCCAATGTCCCATTACCTTGCTATTTTGTCCCATTTACCATAAACATTAATGTGTGCATACTGTTTTACTTCTACAATGATTATTTGGATTTTATTTTTACATTTTATAGCACAACGCACAAACACTAAGACATCTGCTAAACAAATCAATACTGTCTCACAATGAAAATAGACTTAGCATTAAAACTTCTCTGCCATTGAAACTCACATTCATTGAAACAGCATTGTATCCCATACACCACATTCAGGGATAATGCAAGATTCAAACCAGTGGTGGATAAAGATTACCTTTGGGCTGTTTTCAAATAATTAGCCCCTTGCGCACAAAGCAAGAAACATACATGTGTTCTTTGATACACCTTCCTGACTTTATCAAATTATATTCCTTGTATAGTACAGCACACTTGTTAGACAGAGCGCATTTTAAACTTAGTTTGAACATTTTTTCCAGTAGGCAATGAAACAAAATGCATGAACCAATAATGACAAAACTGTCCAATTCAGAACATGTCCATCATAAAATTCTACTTCTACATATAAACAGAACAACAGTAGTGCAAGCCATAGGCATCTTGCACATCTTCTCACACTTATTTTCAATTTCAGTTTTTTTTTTTTGGGGGGGGGCAAACATTTTGGAAAGTTGTTAGAATAAAATATTGTGTTAGCACAATGCATTTTATTGCTAAGTCTTGAACCCAGGATGCTGTGCACTATAGTCAGAATAACATACCACTATGCCAAATAAGCAGTTTCTTGAATGAAAGGAAGACTGAAACTTAATTGGTTATCATTTAGTGAATTCAGTTCTCACTTCTCACCATAGCTCTAGTCTCAACCTCTTAGCAGAAAAAAAAATGGACAAAGCCAATAATTGGGGAATACAGCCCCAAAATAGGGACAAATTTCAAATACTGATCTTATAAACTTAAAAAAATTGCTAGAATAAAAGGTTTTGTGTTACCATTTAGTTTCTGAAGAATATGGTCTGAAATTCAAATGACTGTTATTATTTACCGAATTCAATCCTTCAGTGACTTGCCACAATCCTGAAAACCACAGATTTTATGAGGAACAGATCAAAAATATGAGGCTTTAATTTACAAGTGGTTGTGACTAGGGACTTTACGCTCTTTTTACCCTATACCCTATACCCTATACCCAAGGTACTGGGTTTGAGCCTGAGAACCTGTAGCCACCAGGTGTATTACCTTGGGGGCATTTTCATGCACACACACCATTGCAAGGTTCTCACCCAGTGGGAACAAACAGTTTCAATACAGCAACATGAAAGGCAGAGCTTAATAATCAACACTGAAGATAGGACAAAAACAAATCAGTCCTTGTTAAACTGGAGTTGCCCACTTCATAGAAATACATCTTGGGCTTTTCTATAGTTAAGTGGTTCAGGCAAAACTGCATAGCAAGCTAGAGGAGACATTTCCAAAACACATCTATTTTATAGCCCTCTGTCTTAACATGTCCGTGTTCCTGCTTTAGTTCAGTCCCAAAGCATACAGGCATTCAAGTAGTATTCAATTCATGCTGACCCTTTATTACAACAACTTAAACTCAGACAATATTCCTATTAAAGATTTTTACCCATGCTATCAATTAGCTATACCATTTGCCAAAGAATGCGGAGCTAAGCAATAAGCATATAAATCCCAAAAATGTGGCAATTTCTTAAACTAATTTATAGTTCCTCCTTTGAATTTGCTACTTTTTTAAAAAAAACTTTTCTGTGTTTAAGCACCTGACTGGCTTTTTCAATGAAACATGGCTATACAGCACTTTTACCAGTGAACAAAATATGTCTAAAGATCTCCAAAAAAATGAGAATTAAAGTGCTGCATCTCAGTTATGTATTAATAAAATAAGGGCAAACCCACAAACATTTTACTGCACAAAAGGGAAAATGTGTGCTGTTGTACAAGGTATGACATGACATCAATGTAACAATCTTAGCCTGTATTAAAGAATCTTTGCATTGTTTGCAAAACACAGCAATAAGATATGGTTCTCATCTGGTTATCAAAGCTATGTATGGGTCAATTTTGTTTTGTGGGACAGGTACCCTTTTTTAAGGAGAGAGTAGAATGTTGGGGAAGGCCTATATATACATATGAGAAGGCACGTTAGGTAGGAGAGGTTGCATTTTTGCAGACAGACAAGACGGCATACAGGGGTGGTGTGTGACACATGAGGGAGTAAACAACTTGGATGGGGAGGTTGTTGTGGAATCAGAGGTGCATGTGCCTCCAGGGGGCAGCAGTGTGACTGAGATCCCCACCCATGGGCAGTCAACATTGTTTTTTCACCGCCCCAAAGGTGGCTGTGCTGGAAGCTGGTTGCCAGGCCCTTAGGCCCCACCACGTTGTCAAGTCTGCCCTCAATCTGGTGCAGGCATTATTCATAACTCCTGCACATCATTGCCAGTAGTTAATCCTGGGTGACAACCCCCTCTCTGCTCCCACCCCCAGGGGGATAGGCCCTGTGCCCTGAGATGGTTCCACCCAAAGGTCATGCAGGGCCAGCAGAGGGGGCACCACTGGCTTGGGTTCCAGATGAGCTGGTACCCAGTGCCATGACTATCTAAGGTAGGGTAGGGGGATCACCAGGAACCAGCCTATGCAGATGTGCTGTGGGTATGGAGGTAGAGCAATAAACATAGATGAGTTATGAACAAAACCATTGTTAGTAATAACAGCATGCCAGAACATTATACATAACCCTATTCCAGTTAAATGCATATTATGTGAAACACAGCAATAAATAACAGAGCAGTCAGTATATTAACAGCATGCCAGTAACAGTTACATCATAAGGCCAACAAAATAGGCAATTCAGCAATATATGTTAATATGCAACCATGGTAATACATAACATTAATAAAACACATGCCCAAAATACAGTTTTTGGAACAACATATGTTAATATTAAACTGTAAACAGTATACAACAATAATAAATATGCAAAGATAAGAGGTGTGAAGAGAGAGAAATACAGTCCATTAATACCATCATGGACTACCTAGTTAACAACAGTAATGCTATCTACTCTACATGCCTGTCCTTTCTTTATGTGTAAATGTGCCCTATAACTGCTGCAGCACATACATACATACCTCTCAAGCAATCTGCATGGGGCACTATGGGCCAAGCAGTAGCACCTGCAGGTACACAACTACAAAGAACACTGGCACATCAATTGGACCTATTTAACTACCAAGGATTACTGTGGGCTAATGTACTAGTAGTTTGATATTGACATATGAATCATGTTGATGATACATGTGTGATAGAGGGATTACACAACAGCAATTACATTCCATGACAGCATGACACTTGAGAGACATGCATGTGTACAGTACAGATAGTATGCAACTATCATGCTGTGCTTGGCAGGCGTGGGGATCATACCTAATAGCACTGATTGCAGGGGACATATGCATCACATGCAGAATTGACTGCATCAACCTTTAGAAGACACTCCAGGATTACAGCCATACCTTCATTACAAATTTTATTTCTTTTATCTTATTATATTTTGGTATTATTGAACCTGTTTCCTTTATTGTGTGGATAAATAGCACATTCACGAGAATGATTTTAACAGTCTGTGACATCTGAACAAACAATTATTTACGCATACTATAGGCTACCTCACAGATTTACCAGTATTCTCTGTGGAGAGAATATCTGTCATCATAACATGTGTAATTCAGTAGTAGTTATTAGTATATGGAACTGGATTCGAACCCTGGTCTGTGTCTAGCAAAATGCACTTCATACACAGCATTTAACAAACTAAGCTACTGGGTTTAAACTATTCCTGGCTCCACAAAGTCTGCTCTTCACTTTTTTCCTTAGAACTGCTCTATCTCTCAAATTAAACACCATATTCTCATTCTAAGGCCCCTCACTGGTCCAAATAAGTAATCTTACAAGTTAGCACTAATAAACCATAAGCACTACTTACTCTTATACTCTCTATGATTACCTTGTCCCCTATTGGTCCATTTTAATTCAGTTCCCTATATTGCTCTTGCATGTCAAAAGGTCAGAAAAATGGTTTCCTCTCCAGTCCAGCTGGTGAATCTGGGAATTTTGAGGTAATGTTACAACTGTCTCATGTACACGGACAACCTTCTCCTCCTCCAAACAGGTTCAAATATATGTGAGAGATGCAACCATATAGCCAAACTGGAGGCTGAGCTCTCTCATCTCAAAACTGGTGTAATCAGTCAGGAGGAGAAGGTAACCTCACACAACACAATTCCAGTATCACATAGTCCCACCACAACCAAACACATAAAAACACAAAAACGTACTCGGAGGCTCTAAATAAAAATCTACCTAAGCAACAGAGACCTCCAAAGCAGACATCCAAGCAAACACTACCCCAAAACAAAACACGTACAACACATAGCACACAAAGTCAGTGTGCCAAGCAGTCACAGCCCTTAAGGCTGAATAACACACCCGATACTCTTGTAATAGGTGACTCTATTGTCAGACACACTGACGTCCTGCTCACCAGGCTGAATAAAGAGAAGGTCACTGTGAGCTGCCTGTCGGGCGCTAGGATCCGCCACACAACGCAAGCACTCAGGTCACTCCAAAGCAAATACAAATATGACTTAGTCATTGTACATGCTGGCGTGAATGACCTGAGACGTACCTCCCTCAACTACATTGAAAGAGACATAGAGGAGCTCTCTGATCATGTAGCCCAGGCCGGTATGACCCTGACCTTGAGCAGCATCTTAACCTCACCTAGAATGATGCCACAGTATAAAGACAAAATGATCGATTTTAACAATTTGCTAAAATTTTGGTGTCATTCAAAGCCAGTGTCTGTCAGCCTGGGATGACATGCTCAACAAGCCACGTTGCTTCGCTAAGGATTGCTTGCACCTTTCACCCCTGGGCTTTCAGATATTGGCAAAGGCTCTTGCCACCCCCATAGTGCCTTTTTTAGGCAAGGCTCAAAAGTCAAACCCACCTCCATAGACAGCACAAGGAACATGAAATTAAGGGTAATGCTGCTAAACGCCAGAAGTCTTAACCTCAAGATGGACGCACTCGAAGCTCTCCTCAGTATGGAGAACATCAATATCTATGCAGTGACAGAAACCTGGCTCAAGGCTCCAGAGAGCACCCCAGCACTACCAGGTTATACATCATATCATGCTTTTCGGCCCCCAAACCCAGACCGAACCACAAAAGGAGGGGGAGTTTCCATATTTATCAAGGATATCCACACCTCTAGGTTAGTGGCATTGCACGAAGTATCAGAGACCATCCATGTGCAACTGACAGTGGGCAAGACTGCTTTTCAGTTTATAGCATCCTACAGACCACCCTCTCAAAGTCAGGAATCCCACTCGGCTTTCCTGAAAACATTGGAGAACATGAAGATCTCTCCGAACACCATTATATTGGGCGACTTCAACTACCCAAACATAGACTGGGAGCATTACTCAAGCCCCAGCACCTTAGCCCAAAGGTTCCTGGAATTTATAAACTCAAATGCTATGGAACAACTAGTCACCACTCCCACAAGAGGGGAAAACATACTAGACCTGATCATTACCAACATGGGGACTCTATGCTCCATACCAGAAGTATATCCCACATTGGTAAGATCAGACCATAAATTAATTTCACTGGATATCCACATCCCGACCCCACCCCCAGCCCAGAAAACCACAGTGAAAAACTTCTCAAAAGTGAACTTTACACTTCTCAAAACCAAAGTGGAATCCTTCAAGGCCCCAGGGCCAGTGGAAACTACGGCCCAAACTGCAGAATCCTATATAAACGCATTCTACGGACATCTCCAGGAATGCATGGATCATGCTATCCCAAACAAAATCAAGATCCAATCATCCGAAGGCAGGCGTCCAGTCTGGTGGACCCCAGCCATAAATAAACTGTACAACAGAAGGAGGAAGCTACTACATGATAGAGCAAAATCCCTAAAAGAGAAGGCATCTCTGATCAGTACTAGCAAAAAATTAGGATCCCTCATAAAATCCTCCAAGGCCAGCTTCGAGAGAAAAATTGCACAGGACACTAAAGACAATCATAAGGCTTTTTTTCAGTTATGTTAGGAACCTGGGATGCAACTCCCAGACTTGCTCTGAGTTGATTCTAAATGACAAAAAATACACTGAACCCACAGACATCGCCAATATTCTGGCAGACAGGTTCAGTGCAAACTTCTCCACCCCCTCCCCCCTAAAAGAGCAAGTATCTATCCCGGCAGTGTGCAGCCTCCCAAACATCTCTGATGCTCAGGTGAAGGCCACCCTCTCCAAAGCAAAAAACACTGCTTCCATGGGACAAGATGGCATCCTGGGTTGCGTCCTACATGAACTCCAAGAAGAACTAATCCCTCAAGTAAAACTGCTGTACAATCCTAGCCTCACTACAGGATATGTGCCCAAAGAATGGCATACAGCAACAGTGGTCCCACTCCACAAAGGTGGCGCCTCTACGGATCCTGGAAACTACATAGGTGGTAATCCATTAAACACGGAAGAAGTTATCAGGGACCTGGGGACCCAAGCTGACAGTAACCTCTCTTTTGACACTCACATTGCCAAAGTGGTTAGGAAGACCTTCTACATTGCCCACCTGATCATGAAGGGATTCACATCCAGATCAGGAGAGGTCATTGTACCCCTGTACTCTTCACTTATCAGACCAATGATTGAGTACAACGCCCCATTCGGAATGTACCTTACCCGACACCTGCAGCTGTTGGAAAGACCCCAAAAGTTCCTCACCAAAAGGATAAAGGGGCTCAAACATATGTCATCGATGCCCGACTGAAGAAACTCCAGCTCTATTCAGTCGCATACCATCTGCTCAGAGGTGATCTGTGCCTGACATACAAGGCCATGTCCAACCCGGAATTAATGGACATGCTCCACCTCAAAAAATCCAAATCCACCAGAGCCACGAGAGCAAGAGACTTAAACCTCAACACGGATATAAATAGGACGTGCTGGAGGGACAGATTCATCACCCAGAGACTCCCTACACTATGGAACAGAATCCCAGTCCATGTGAGGCAGAGCCCCTCACTGACTCTGTTCAAGAGAAATCTTGACGAGTGGATGGGAGATCGTAGGTTTACCCCGGGAATCATCTCTGTATCACTGCTGGACAGAGGCACAGCAAACTAATGGGTATAGTATTCTCATCCTAAGGGGTGGTGAAAGCCACACACACTCTGGCTAGGCTTATAAATGCCCTAGGGCAGATAGCCTAGTATGAACCTATGAACCTATGAACCCATAAGCCTGACTAGCCTAGTCTGCAAGGCTATGGAGAGGATCATCGTGGAACTCATAAACAAAGACATTGAGGACCTACAGACACTAGATATTACCCAATTTGGCGTTGTCTAGGGCAGATCCTGCCTTTTGAACCTGGTCGATTTCTTTGAAACAGTCACCAAGGCCATAGATGAAGGGAAGGTAGTCCACACAGCCTATCTGGACCTTGCAAAGGCATTTGAAACAATACCCCACTCGGGCATCATAGATAAGCTATCCAGCCTAAATATAAACCCCTATGTCACAAGATGGGTCGCAAACTGGCTCAAAGACAGAACCCACAGAGTCAGAGTTGCTGGAGCCATGTCAGACTCGAAACCGGTCACAAGTGGCGTCCCAAAAGATTCTGTCCTGGGACCTCTCTTGTTCGGTATTTACTTTTCTGAGGTACAGGCCAACGTGGGAGGACTATGGCTCACCAAGTTCACAGATGTCTGCAAACTGGGCGCCATAATCGACTCTCCAGCTGACACAAACATCCTTCAAAAAGGTCTCGCAGAGATGGATAACTGGTGCCAGAGCCATGGTCTAAAGCTAAATGCCAAAAAGTGTATAGTCATACCCTTTGGAAAAAACAATGTGCCCACAAATTACTACATAGGTGGTAACCCATTAAGTACAGAGAAAGTAATTAGGGATCTGGGGACCCAAGTTGATAGCAATCTCTCCTTTGACAACCACATTGCCAAAGTGGTCAGAAAGACCTTCTACATAGCCCACCTCATCATGAAAGGATTCACATCTAGATCAAAAGAGGCAATCGTGCCCCTTTATTCATCCCTCATCAGGCCCATCATAGAATACAATGCCCCCTTTGGGATGTACCTTACCTGACACCTGCAGCAATTAGAAAGACCCCAAAAGTACCTCACTAGGAGGATCCAGGGACTCAAACAGTTGTCATATGCTGCTCGGTTAAAAAAACTCCAGCTCTACTCAGTTGCATACCGCCTACTTCGAGGCGATCTATGCCTGACATATAAAGCTATGTCCAACCCAGAATTAATGGACATGCTCCACCTCAGTAAATCTAAATCCCTTAGAGTCACGCGCTTGAGGGACTTGAACCTCAGCACAGAAATAATAGAACATGCTGGAGGGGCAGATTCATAACCCAGAGGCTCCCTTCGCTCTGGAATAGAATTCCAATTCATGATAGGCAGAGCACCTCACTGACTCTCTTCAAGAAGAATCTTGATGAGTGGATGGGGGATCGTAGGTTTGTCCCGGGGATTACTTCCATGTCACTATTAGACAGAGGCACAGTAAATTAAACTTTAAAAAGGGCACAGTATACTCAAATCAAGGGGTGGCGTAAGCCAAACACAATCAGGCTAGGCTTATAAATGCCCCAGGGCAGATATCCTAGTATGAACCTATGAACCTATGAACCTATGAATCGTTACTGATATCTGATTGACTTATTTTGTCCTAGAGCTCACCTGGAAACAAAAGATGACCTGCTACTAATACTACAGTATTATAATACAGTGCAGTGACAGTTGGATACAGCTGTGTGAAATACAATAATGATAGAGAGACTAGGTAACCTCTACATTACTAAATAAACTGCAAGTGTACACAATATATTGTTACTGGATTGAAATATCAGCTCTCATTCCACAAGTACTGCACAACAATTCATTACAGAGGCCTTCATGCATTTACTGGTATACTTTCAAGTTTTTATTGACCAACAGTTAATGTAATGCAGGTGTTGCAATACAGCTCTAATTCCACAGTTATTGTGATAGAAACTTTATTTAATTTACTTAATAATGGTTAATGCTTTACTCTTTCCTGCTTATTGCAGTACATTTGGCAGTAGTCACTTACTGCAGTCCAGGTCTATAACCACATTCATTACAATACAATTAACATTGTTTATATACCTAATAGTAGTTAATGCTTTGCTCTTTCTTGCTTATATGACTACAGATTATAAGATACATCCATACTCACCACACTCACGGTGCAACTGTACTCACCACACTCATGGTGCAACCTGGCCAGGCGCCTTGGCCCTGCATGCGCCTCGATGTTGCAAGCTTTCACCTCTGCAGCTGTTGGGAGAGAGACACACCATTATGCATACCAGTTTATCAGACATTCAAGGTTAAATATTGGTGAAACACTGGTAAACATACTTACACACTTGTGGAACACTGCCCACCAGGAAGTCTTGGACCCAGGCATCCAAGAGAACCCCTTTCCTTCTTTTCAGGTCATTGTGGTGGTGATGACACTTTCCACCTGTGGGGGGAATACTAGTTGCACTGGTGAGATCCTTTGCCAGCCAGTCCAAGGTCTCTGCTTTGTACTTGCATGAGCCAGTTTTCATGGTTTTTAACTAGGAGTCCGACCATGACCACGGACTCCTAAATGCTCCACTGCTGTGCCCAAAAGCACATACTGTCTCCAACACCTGCCATAGTATCCTCACAGGTTGAACTCCAACAGATTCTGCAGTATTCCCACCTATTGTGCTTAATATACCCTGTTTTTCCACACTTTAACACCATTGGGCAATTTTTTAAAAATGCGGCATGCCACTTAGCACCATGCAAAGCAGCTCAGCTCAGCAGTGCTTAAACTGCCAATAATTATCAGTGCTTGGCACCACTTAGCAGTGTGAAAACCAGCTAAGTGGAGATGCGTGGTGACAAGCAGTGCTAAAATGGATGTTGTTTCAGCGGTGCTTGGCATGGTTTAACAGGGCTTAGCAAAGCTTAGCTGAGTGCAGCACATGAGGATTTTAAAATAATTGGCATAACATGTATTTGGAAAATGAATGGTTCATCACCCTTCTGTGTGTTCATATCCTGCACTTAAGGCTGTCAGTCTAACCATTTGACTATGTGGATGTGTAGAATGCTGCTATACTTTTACATATATCTCTCACCTACATTTAAGCACTGCTGAGCACAGTGTTACACCACACAGACCCGCTCAGCTATGCTTAAACTTGACCTTTGCATTCATAATTAAATGTATCCAGTTTCTATTTTTAGATGTCTGACATGTGTCAATTGATGAGTACTTTGACAGTGCCGGGGTGTATTACTCATCTCCAGATACAGTAATACACTCCCAACACTGATTCAATAACCATGTTACATAGCTCTCCTTCAGTAATGCACCTTCATTAATATGCAGGCCACGCTACCAAGGGGGAACCGTGTACACAGTCATGGTACCTTCCATGTACACTATGCCTACACAGATTTTATTAAATTTGGGGGAAAGTTCCTCACATTGGATGACTGGATACTTACCCTGGGTAAAATTTCGGCAATCTGGTTGTTCATTAAAATGCCATTTCAGCAATGTCTTCTCTGCAAGTTCAGATTCAAGTAAGTGGGTTTTCCTTAATGTGAAATAAACCCACATGCACACATATGTGTGTGTGTGTGTGTGTGTGTGTGTGTGTGTGTGTGTGTGTGTGTGTGTGTGTGTGTGTGTGTAAATAATGAGACGTCCTCCACATGAGGGAAACAGTGGGACTTGCCGCCCTGCAAAAATGCTTCTGAAGAATATTTCATTGAGTTGAAGGTTTGACCAGATATTTCATCCAGAGGAGCCTTTGTGGATTTGCAACTCAACAAGATGGATATGAATGTTGTAATGAATGGATCCTTTGTACTTAACTGAGTGTTAACTGGATTAGTTTCATTTCATCATTTTTAGCCACTGGTATGGAATTCCATGACTGAATTTCTCAACAAGGAAATCACTCACGGTGGAGTTTTACTTATGTACTAGCAGTGATTCAGACTGTTTGGATTTTAATTTTCCCTCAATAGTTTTTAAACATAAATAATTAAGGCAGTATGAGGTTCAAAGCCTCCTATCTGGGTGCTTTTTATAAATTTGATAGAGTTCAAACTTCACCCAATTTGTTTTGTCTGGTCGCAATTTTAGCTAGTCGAATTTTGAGAAACTCAGGAAAATATCTAATGATTGTTTGCTCTGATTAGGCAAATTCTTTAGATATTGTTGGATTTTTCACATGGAGTCTTCTCAGAAGAGCTGTTTTAACCGAGCAGGAGAACACAAATCTCCAATGAATTTGTAAATTTTGTGCTAATGAGTAGACCGAAAAAGCCCTTCATTTTTGAATCCTCCCATAAAGTAAAGAAGTTAGGTCCTTTTATTCAAAACTACTTTTAAAAGTAATTTTGTCTGCAATGTAAACAATTTTGACTTCAGTATTTTTCTAACAGTACCTAGATACAGAAAAAATAAAACAGAAGAGTCTCCTATAAGGCAGAGTACATGTTTTTTCCCACATACTATGCTTCAGTTAGGCATTCTTCATTATAAGGTTAATTCCGAGTTTCTGATGTACAAATATTGGTGCTATGCATTTTATAACATACCCTGGACACTGGACAATGGCTAAAAGGCAAGGCAGTAAATTGAGAATAGGGACTGCCCTCTATGAAACCTAGAATTTTCATGTGAAACTTTAAAGGTGACAGATAAAGACAGACAGCTTGTAAATAAAGAATTACTAGACAGGCAGGACAGGAAGAAGCAAAACAGCCAAGTTTGACAAATCTAATGAAAACCTTCTTGCATGCATTTTTGTGATTGTGTGGTATATATATATATATATATATATATATATATATATATATATATATATATATATATATATATTTTTTTTTTTTTTCTTCAGTAAAATAAAAAAGAGAAAATCACACAACTATAACACTTGCTCATCTACTGTAATTGGCTTTGTTACCTAAATGCAATGTTTTGAAGTAATGGCATAGCCAAGAGAAGCTTAGATTTTGGAGTAAAAATGGGGTTTGATACTGGTTTATTGCAAAAGTCAATGAAATACTCCCTTAAGACTATATCCCTGATGCACTTGTATGATTATAGGCTCATAGGTCGTTACTAGTCTTGCAGTTAAGGAGACCAATAAGGAGCTTAGAAAAAAAAATAATTGCCCCAAAGTACTGTCTTAAGTGACTTCCTCAAGATCACACAGTAAGCAAATAAAGGTGGAAAGATTCAAACCCTGTACCTTTGGCACACTAAACAGCTCATTAACAAGTCAAAGCTTCAACATTCTGTGCTAACTGCCAGTCAAAGATTCAAACCCTGTATCCTCAGCACTCACACATAGTTCTTCAGCTTCATGTTAGTTCTCTGGGACACTGCTAGACATCATCCTCTGGCTTCTTCTTCTGACTTCTTCTTTCAGTGTCCACATCTGACCTCATTTTATGTACCTCTCAGTTCTTTATGTATCTGTTTCTCAACTCCCCTTAGCCTCCCTCAGGCCCTGATACACAGCGTCCTTCTACTATTCGCTCAGTTTCTTTTCTTCACTGTTGTAAGACATTATTTTCTCATCAGTATCTTTTGCTGCACAGCTGTATTCTACTGTCTTCTACCATTAACTCTGAAATCATGGTCTTGCACAATTCTCTTCTATGTAAGCCGAGGTGCTTTTCTCACTCTAGCCACTCAACTAATTGAGGAAAATCAAGCAAAACCACAGCTGGTAACAGGCAGAAAGGGAAGGCTCAATAGTTGTAAAATCCTCAAGTTTTATTAAAAGTTAGCGCTTCCGCAGTGTTCACCGCCACTTCATCAGATGAAGCGGTGGTGAACACTGCAAAAGCGCAAACTTTTAATAAAACTTGTGGATTTTACAACTGTTGAGCCTTGCCTTTCTGCTTGTTACCAGCTGTGTTTTTTTTTTTGGAATTCTGTTTGGATTTGCTGCTGGAACATGCTCACTGCTTTTGGGTTTTCTTGCTACTTGTGGAAAATACTTTTTCCTCATTTAAATAAATAAATATATTTTAAAAATCAGGTTACTACTGTCACTCGTCCAGTCAGGATAAAACAGACGAGCAGTTGTGGGTTCGATTCAGACAGCTTTATTACATACAAACACATCAGGATTGAGGCTTAGTAACTTAAACTTAAACTTATAAACAGACTGACCCCTTCTTGGCCTACAATTGTGTCTTTCATGTTTCAAGGGCACATATGTATTCTTTCAAGAAATTTTATTAGCAAACTTGAGAAAGGGTCACATAACACTTAACTCCTGCTGTCTGCCAAAATAAACTTAGTACAACACCATCTGTTCTATCTTGGCAATTTAACTTGAACAACTACGTTCTACCAAAACATTACACACAAGTCACAAACTATGTATCATATTTCTCTAAGATCCCCTAGTCCATCAACTGGTGTAAATTATACTCTAGTACGTTCACTTAAGAGGGTAAAGCAAATTCAGCCATGAAATAAAAGAAAATAAAATTTGTAATCTCTCACTACAAATCGGTTAGCTGGTTAGAAAAAAAAAAATTTTCCTTTTCGATCCCACTCACCACTGACTTAAGGTTTCCCTACTGCAAATTCCCAACAGCTCCATGCTCTGCACTTCACATTACCTTGAAGTTTCCCTAAAATCTCCCTTCCAGAAAAAAAAACAGCATATAGAGGCCCCAGCTCCATGCAAGGCTGTCCGTGGCTGCATGCAAAGGGGGGCAAGCCAGACAAGGCCCATCATGCTTTAGCTCAATGGGGGATTTTCATTATCCCTACTCACTTCCCTTCATACTGAAGGCATACAGACCTTAAAAGGCTGGGTAGACAATGAGGTGTAACCGAACAACTTCCCCACCAGGGCTCATAGAGCAGCCAATGCCTCCTCAGCTTTCCCACTCATCACAGGCTGGGTATCTTCTCCAAGCCCTAGTCTCCCTGTGGGATTCACAAGAGATCTACCAATATATCACTTCTTTCTAGATAGGCATGTCTGTTCTCCTCCGCCAGCACCATCAAGCACCTGAGATTCTAATTAAACTCAGACTGCCTGAGCCATAGTCAGAGATTGATCTTTCATTGCCACTGGTGCAGAATCAGATAGAGAAAACTAGCAGAAGCCTGAACCTATTATTTTGCAGTCATACTTCTCAGCAATGCTAATAACAGATTGGAACTGTATCAGAAACCCATCTGAAAAACGCTTGCTTAGCACAGTGACTTCTGTCAAAACATAGCTCAGACCACAGTTCCTGATAATGATGGGAAACATACAGCCTGGGTCTTACCGCTAAATCCAGGGAAACTTTTGTGTACTCATCCATTCCATCTCCAGTTAATCCAAATATATATAAATATGTGGGTGTTTCTGTGTGTGTGTGTGTGTGTGTGTGTGTGTGTGTGTGTGTGTGTGTGTGTATGTGTGTATAAATGTATTTCCCTCCAAAAAAAAAAAAAGATAGAGAAAAAATTGTTTAAATTCTTAACAAAAAGCCTCTTAGTACCAAGAATGTAATTTATAGGTTATAAATCAGAAACATTAAAAGGAAAGTGGCCATAGCAAAGAATCAACATACATGAATTAACTGCAAGAATATAAGATGCAACCCCGGATTTACTAATCTTCTGTGTAAGACTAGATTAGTCTTACACAAAAGCGCCTGTGTAAGAGTATGATGGCAGTGTGCCATGCATATTAATGAGGGCATGCTGCCTCAACTCTAAAGCTTACACGGAGCGTGGACGAGTGTAGGAGGCATGTTGGACTGCCGAGCAGTTAAAAAATCCATGCCCCTGCAATGAAGAAACGCCGCAATTTCGAGTTACCTGAGCAAGTCCGCTCACATGTGCACAATGTAACACTACACTCCCCCATATATTAAACAACTGACAAAACTAAAAATAAAAATAATATTTTTTTCTTCTGATATAGCTGCCTATATTTGCGTGGGTTTGCGTGAGTTTGCCCATTGCTTAGCTACAGTTAGCAGCTTAGACACCAGAAGAGGATAATATGAAAAATATTTGCAAATTAAGCAAAATAGCAATAGTGTAGTGGTTAGAGCCTTCGCACAAAGAGGAAGCATTCCTGGTTTGAGTCCCACTACTGCACGTTCCATTTTCTGTGGGAAATGTGTATACAAAAATATTTCTTGACACTTTTTATGTATAAGTTTTGTAAAAAGCATTGAAATGTTAAATGTAGTAGTGAACGAATTTTATATATATATATATATATATATATATATATATATATATGTGCGTATGAATGTGAAATGGTTATGCATTCTGAGGCATGAGTACCCTATTTTAAGTAATATAAAGCACTGCTAAGCACATTTTACCATTACTGAGCATATTTAAATACAATTGCGCATAGCTGTGCACCGCGCTAACCAGCACAACCACAATGTATTTGCACGCGCACCGCGCTAACCAGCGCAACGTCGGGCAACATCAAGCAACGTTGGGCAAAGTCGGGCTAAGTTGAGCAAAGTCGGCTAAACACGCTCACACCTCCTTTACTGTACCTTAACCAGTCAGGTCTGCCCAGCAGGAAAATAAAAAGCAGTGACAGGGCTCGAACTCAGAATACTGTACACTATAGTCACAGTACTTAACCACTAAGCCATGACAGCATTTCACAAACATGCACTTTCAACAGACACATATCTATCAAAGGAATTTTAAACATGCCAACATCAGCTAAACAGGCGTGCCTACAGCTGAGTTTTTCCAAAACTGGCCATTCACAAATAAGTATGGGAAATGAGGCATATTTAAGCTCCATAGGCAAGAATACTTGCTATAACTGGTTGTAGCTTCCTTCTGTAGTCAGCAAGGCTGGTGTTGGAGAAGGCACTTGATTTAGAGCGCAACGCTGGGGCATCCAGGAGTTCAAAGTAATGGTTTGGCTCCTTGTCCACAATCATGAGGAAAGACTCCTGTAGGGCCAGTACCAGGGTATCCAATATAAAACAGAGGCCTGAAACAGTCTTGCCTGTGATGTCACCAGTGCCACTGGTGTTTCTTGGACTGGTGAGCAGGTCAGGCACCATTATTCTGACCTGAAGTGATGTAGGGAGGATCCACTGGACCAGTGGATCCAGGAATCCTGTATGATGCCTAATGCCCCAGTACTGAGTAAGTAGCCATTGTATTAAGTAGTTAAGCATTGCTATGATTGTCTATACTATGGATAGGTATGTCTCAATATCACTGCATTTACTTCACAGCTGCAGGTGTCCGGGCTATGAACCAGCAAGCCCATGAAGATAGGTTGCAAAGGCTGCGTCATGAGGCAGATTAGTAATTATTCTGCATGTACTGTTATATAAAATAAATGAGAGAGCCTTCAAAAAGTCCTTTAACCCAATAAATAAAGGTGTAATAATCCTACAATAAATGTATGATTCATGGAGTGCGTCTGTGTCATTTTCTTTGATATGTTGTTGTACTGTTGCATTCTACAAATAGTAGAGCTGTATTAAGCAGTGTCAACCCACACTTTAGTAGGCCCATATAATGTGGATGAAGGGAGTGCCAGTATCTTGTATCTTGTATCTTGCATACGTACAGCCCTCAACTGTTGGTTCATGGCCAGCATGTACAGGTTAATCTGGCACATGAGTAGCTTGGTATTGTGTTCCCCAGAAATGTCAGTGTGCTGCCAGAAATGTAGGGAGCTGTTAACATATAACTGATACTTTCACCTGAACATATCTAGATAATTATATGAAAGTAGATCTGTCAGTGTACCATCTTAGCAGTAGTGTGTGTGAGCAACTCTCAAAATATGTTGCAGTAACATCTGCATCTTGGGCAGTTTACATGTAAGATACAGCTCATGTATATAATGATCTAGCAAAATTCAATTGCACAATATAATGAGATTGGGTAGTGTAATAATACATGTAAGGTACATATAACTGCAGTTAATAGGAATGTAGTGAAAACTAGAAGGATATATAAGTTGTTAATTGAGCTATCTTTTCCCATCATACTGTATGTGCATAAAACATGCAATTCCACACCTCAATCGGTATGTGTATTCTCAAAACATTTGTTGGGACATATGTCCTATTGGTTTATAAATATTTGCATTTATTTCTATGCATGTGCCCTGTTAAAATACCACAATATTCGTGGCTTGTTGCCATCAATTCAACCTGCATGGTGTTGTAATGTCCACTGATGTTCTATATATGCATGTGTTGTGCTTGCTTTTCAACTGTTGAAAATCTGGTGTGTTGGTTTAATGGAAATACTTCTGCATGCTGTTATAACTAATTGGGAATGCTGTTGACTGTTACTAACACATATCTTTATTAAACTCTCCAAAACATAGTTCATATGGGAAGGCCGGTCCCAGCGGACCCACCTGTTCCTCCTCAGCTTGCCATGGCACCTGGCACCAGCAGATCTGGTGCCCAACCTGGGACCTCCTCCTGTGTTGAATCTGTGCTACCTTTGGGTGGAAGCACTGCAAAGGATAGGGCTCACCCCCCCACTGTGCAAGCATGGGTGGAGGAGCACTTATCACCCTTCGAACGGTCCGGGCTGTGGTGCATAGAGAGATTGAATGTTCTGTTGCAGAACCACTATGCCAGCTTGAGGCCCGAGTGGTGCAACTCCCGGGTCAGCCTGCCCCTCCTACACAGCTCCCAGCACAGCCACCCTGTGTGCCGTGAAGGTGCAGTGGTGACTGCCCATGGGTGAGGACCTCAGTCCCACTGTTTCCATCTGGGGGCTCATGGGCTTGTGATTTCCAAACATCCCTCCCTGTCAAAGGTTTTCACCCACCACATGTCATATACCGCCCCTGTATGTGTCTTGTTTGTCTTGTCTGTTTACCTCCCCAACCTACCTCCCCAAATATATCTACTTCCCCTACCCCACATTCCACTCTCACCTGAAAAAAAAAATAAAAAAAAGTTAATCTGCTCACCAAATAAATTACGCCCCATACATAGCTGCCTATTTTGCACACATGTCCACTGGACACATGAAATGTTATTTAATTGACATTACTACATACTTTGTTGTCCTCACCCCTCTCTCAGGGGTTGAAGGGTTCATATCTACCTCCAAATGTATTGCATATGCACAGCTATTGAAGAAATGGGCAGATATGGACTTTCCCTACACCCATCCTGCACATCCCGAGCTATTTTCCATACTGTCTTTCCCTCTTTGTGCCCCTTTTTCACCACTTTCCTATCTCCCCATTTTTCTTTTCTTTCAAAGAAATTAGCACGGGGGTGAGCGGGAGTAAGCACTATTAAGCAGTAGTTAGCAGGTTTGCGCGGGTTTGCCCGGGTTTGTGCTTGGCTAAGCAATGCGCAGCATTGCGCAAGCCCACGCAAACCCGCTTACAACTGCTTAAAAGTGCCTTAGTTGCTCTGTATGTGAGGGCCCTTGTTCTGCTCAGGAGCAAAATAAAACACCTCTGTAAGCCTCTAACTCCGGACCTTGCGCACACTACACATCATGAAGTACCACTAAGCCATGGTAGATATACATCAAGTTGGTGCTTAAATAATTATATCATGCATCAGGATGTGTGAATGTAAAGGAAAATTAGGAATACCATACCACACAACTTGTTCTGTGGATGTTGACCAACAGTTGCTGTGGGATTACATTACATGGCTGTGATAAGAGAAGCAGCCATTCTAGCAGGAAATACTGTTACACCATCACTTTACAACCCCACACAGTATCACAGCAGGACAAACACTGGCATATCTGTTTAGGGCAGAGGCCATACCTCCCAACTATCCCTAATTTTCAGGGATGTCCCTGATTTTAACACAAATTTTAGCTCTGTCCCACTGAATCCCTCCTAAAACTACTGACTTTGGCCAGAAAGGTGGTGAATTACACTTAAGGAATAATGAAAATAATTAAGAGTTAGACACTTCTTTTACTTCAGAAAAAGTTGTATTAATTCATATGCTCTGATTCTCTCAATGTTTCAACTTAATGGCATTAATATTTTAAGGGTGTCCCTGATTGTCCCTGACTTTTTCTTGACTTTTCCCTGAGTCTGTTCAAATATGTACCTGATTGGTTGAGAGGTCTGGCAGATGCAAAAACACAGAGGCATATTAGCCTTTCTGCTGTTACACACTGTGCAAATAGCTTTGGAAGGAGTTTTGGAAGGATACTCTTATGTAGGAATACAACACTGAAATACAAATGGATGTAGCCATGTACTGGTAGCAACCAACTGTAAGAATGCCATTGCTCTATTGCTGAAAAGACCTGTGTGGTGCACAGACAAAAAATAACAGGCTATTCTCTGGCTATGATATGGATAGGTCCACAGCTGGAAGTTATGCAGACAGACTACTTGCCTTAATAAACTAACATGTACACAGCAACCCTGTAAGGCCATCAAGATAAAATCCACATAATGCTACTTATGCTCTCTGTACTTCTTCAACCCTACCCAAATGTAGAATATACCTGTGTGTGCAGGATCTACCAAGGATGTAGGTAAGCATACTCACAGTACTGAAATGTGTCCAGTTTTTCTGAGCAGCTTGTGCTAATGTCAACACTAAAAAAGCACAAATTGTTTAGAGCTGAGTAAATGAATATTCACAGTATAGCATTTCACAAACAATATTTGTGCCAAAGGAATACATCTCAATAACTAGCTTTGTATGGCAGTTAATTGTAACAGTTGAAAAGGAAGTACATCTTTCCATGTATCTTGGGGTAGCATTTTGAGGGGTGAGTACATTTCTACACTGAAAGGTGGGTACTGGAAGCAGCAACATTAGGTCTGAGTACAAAATGTAAATCTTTGGCTACACCTCTGGCTTCTTATATAAGAACTATTCCAACCTTCTGTCTTAAACAATGATGTCCACACCAAACAAAGATGATCTCCATCTTGGAAAGCTGAAAGGGCCACACCTACATGAGTCAGCAATTTATACTACTGGGTTGCTATGACAGTGATTACTGTAATTACTACACAGCAGGCTGCATGCAATTAGCAAATGGTGGCTACTAACTGGTGCAGAGGCCATCACATGCTCATGTGCAAATTCCTACAAAAGCAGGCTGCAATCTCTGCCAACAAACTCAATCACTCTATTGCAGAGACTGACAGAGAGAGAGAGAGAGAGAGAGACAGAGACAGAGAGATAGAGAAAAAGAAAAAGAAATATTACCAAATTATACAAAGGAAAGTTATGTGACACGTATATATTTACTGGCATGTAGTAGATGTTATTGACGAATAGTCTGTATAATGTGAAACATTCATACGTGGCAGCAGTACCTCTTTATGCACTGATGTTCTGCTTAACTACTGCTATGGACAATACTGTGTGTACCTGTGGGCAATGGGGCATAACTGTGAAATGTGTAGCTCAGCATTAAATGTCAAAGATCTGATCAATGTTATCTGTGTTCTGTACAGTAGTGTGGTCAATGGCTGTTGGGGTGATTAGCGCTGACATTATATAAACATGGGTGTGACAGAACAACACATGCATGATAGTCATATTAATGTATAGCTTAGCATTGGCAACTGCTGTAGCAGTCTAGTATGCATATCTAGCATCTGTTGCCATATATACCTCCCAATGTTAGTCTGTGTTCATATGTGACACCTGTTTGTGCTGCAGCAAGGCCCAACAGTTCAGCTGTGAGGTCCAGAGACTTACAACATTGTGGACCATGTGTGTGTATGCCACACACATACAGATAAATATATATGTGTCATATATATTCACATATGTATATGTGCATAGAGCAGGGGACACATTGCAACTGTTTGCGAAGGGGGGAGATATATATGTTGGTGAAGGTTAGTATATGCATATTTGTATGTAGGTTTTAGTGTGTGGCAAACAAGACATCATACAGTGCTGGTATATGACATGTGATGGTTAAACACTGTGGGTGGTTTGTTCAGTTTGCAATGTTGAAGCCAGTAAGGCCTGCTAAGGCTACCTGGGCTGTTAACACCTTCAATGCATTTATCCCAAGATTGTGCAATTTTATTACATTACTGTACACCTTACATCTTTTGTATAATTTATATTCTCACTATGAAAGGTGAAATGTATATGTGCCTACATATATATGTATATGTAGACAAATGGATGTGTATATGCATATATACACACACACACATATCTCTCTCTCTCTCTATATATATATATATATATATATATATATCCTCAAACACACCTACATCTACTTGCTGCAATAGATTCTCTGTACTGTTGACTGTCTGTGATCGTCAATATGTTTGTGAGTATGTCAAAGATATGTATCTGTGGGATAGCTTAGTGGGAAACTGTTTATGTTATGGTATTATGGGTCCTTGCTTTGATCCTAGCAGAAGATGTGTATTCTGTTGCTAGGCAGAACAAGTGCTATTGCATACAGTGTGATTAAGTCCCTTGGTTTTAACTAGGGTGTCTCATTGGAGGCTAAAGCACTACATCTATGATTATTGATTGTTACCGATGTTGAATGCAAATCCTGCGTGTACTGTAGTACTAATTGAAGCTCTGGGCCTGTACAGCAAAGTATGGTGTATGTCCACATTGCTTGCATCCACTGTTTTGTGTGGTCCCTGTATTCATCACAGATTACATTTCTCAAGATTAAGGTTGTGTAAGTACTAACACATAGTACTGTATAGTACATACTGAAAGCTTATCTGGGTTGTCATACCTTTGTGTCCTGTAATTATGTCTGATGTGTGTGTGTGGGTAAGTCTGTAACATGTCCTTTGGCATATGTGTGGTAATACATATAACTGCGTATCTAGCAACATTCATAGTGTACTACAGCAGTATGTGACCTATATTCCCAATTGTACACATATTTTCGCCATGGGGTTTGGCATTAACAAGTTGTGTGGTATAATAGTAATACATTTACTGGACCTTGCACTGATTGTGATGGATGATATATTTCTTTACACATCAGCTTGATGTATATCTGCTGTGGCTAGGTGGTGCATCATGTTGCATACAGTGTGCCAGGTACTCTTGTATAGTCTTACATAGTGATCTTATTTTGTTGCTGTGCAGAACATGGTTCATTAGATAGAGAGTGAGCAAGGCACTTTCAAGCAGTTGTGGGGTGAGCAGTGATAAGTGGCGGTCACAGTGTTTCACTCTCTGTTAGCTTATAGGTTGCTATATATCTGGCAGTTCAGTGATATCTGTATTGTATAATATTAAATGTGCCATATGACTTGCTCAGACATATTTTTGTATTTATGTTTTCCAGGGATCATGGCCCACTACAGGAACCTGAGTGACAGTAGTGCTGAAGATTATATCATTACTAGCAGTATGATTCAGCACTACCGTCTCATGTTCTCACGAACCAGCCAGGACTAGCAGAAGCATACTGCAATGTGGCAAGATGTTGTCCGTAGGGTCAATGAGGTAGGCCTGCAAAACCAGACATATGAGTAGGTACGCCACCACTGCAGTGATCTTCTCAGACATGTCCGTCTGCATCCTACTGATGTGTGTGTAGACAACAGCTTGCAACAGGAGGTGGTGTTAATATCCATCCCCCCCTCAGCAAAGTGGAGGAGCTGCTCATGAGCCTGGTGGCACCTGCCCAACAACAACAACAACAGCAGCAGACATACACTATGATGGAGGTTGGAGCCACCCAGCAAGCACACATGGAGCATGCAGGTAACATGGCATATCTGTAGACTACTGTTATCTGTATTGGTATCATGCATATTTGAGATGTGGAGTGTGTCGTTCAAAGATGTGGAGCGTGTTGTTGTGCAATACTTGTCATTTGGAACATAATCTGTAGCCCTGTGAATGTAAACTGTTGTTGTACTGTAAGATTGCAAACACACAGTAGCAATGCCACAGTTGTGGCCACTGACAAACTGTCTTATCTCTACGTAGGTCCTTCTGGGGTGACATCAAGGCAGTGGACAGATGCTGGTGAGTGTGTTCTACATTTATTATTGTAAATAAAAACTGCATGTCATAGTTAAGGTGTAGGCCATGTACAAGTGTATCATACCTACCCATAATGCACGCTGTGCATGTTTGATGTAAGAGCACGCACATCTCACTAATGTGATTAGCTGCCTCAAACACATGCAATACTCAGACCATCTCAAACAAATGTGGCTAGACTGTAGTGACCATTGGATAGGCACAGTTGATACTCAACATGCACATAACATACACATATATGTCATACACAGAACATTTAAACATGCTACACATAAAGGATTCCCAAATCCTCTGTAAAGACACACTCCAGATTCCAAAATCTCATCCACACATTACACATAATATACCTGAAGGGTAGAGGCCTATACTGGGGCATTTAAACACTCTGCAACACACTACACATTCATGTCAGGGAATGCTCCTTATTGGCCTCCTTACAAACTCATGTAACAACTGATTGAGAAATGGTGAATTTAGCCAGGGTAGTACAGTTCCAGCACAGCATGATTAGTGCTGTTTTTTGAAACATTTGTAGCCTTGAGTGACCACCTGATGCTTCATGATGATGGCCTATGGTACTATACCCCATCTAGTTATTGTAACCACAGTACAACACATAGATGTCATTGCTAGACACCATAATGATGCATGTGTGCACACATATGCACCTCTAAACAGTATGCATACCCATCACCATTTGCACAACTGACACATATACGTCTTGTGATGCTATTGAGTGGCTAGGTCATATGACACATATTGGGTATGTGTAGTGTTTAAATATGCAGTTGTGTTTTAGCATGACATGTCATGTATGAGACTGGCATGTCCACAATATGATCTACACTCACCATAAGTACCATACATTGGGTATGTGGCCGAATGGTATTCTATAAATTATCCATGCACCACTGATGATGTTGTGTGAATACTCATCATGCATGTGCTAAAAATGTGTACACAATTATTTGCTAAAGACACAGAGGCTGTTATCAGCATTGGATACCTATCTGACAGACAGATACACATCCAGCAATGGTATGTACACCTGTGAGTTATGGTGCACAGTACAAGACAGGGTTATGAATAACTGCACAGCAATGTTGTGTCCATGTATGCATTGTGCTCCAGGGAGAGGGTCATCACCTAATAACAAAACACATGCATCAAAGCCATGTATACTGTTAGTAACAAGGACTGACTACACTTGCACTGCATGCTGTTGAGCAACACATGTTCTGCATGCTGACATGTGTGATATGACTGTTTTGCTTGTGATACTGCACCCCACTATCACCTGCTATTGTGTATGTTCTGTGATTGCTGGTGTTGTGTGTGGCTGCTTTCGGGAGGAGTGTAGTTTTGTGTGTGTGTGCATGTGCACATGTGGGCATGTACGCATGTGTGCATGTGCGCATGTGGCATGTGTGCATGGCTGCATATGTGCATGTGTGCATGTGGTCTGAAGTCATGTTCAGGTCTTAAAGTGTGCTTCCTGTTTTCCTCTCACACGTGGCGAGGTGGGGCTGGTTCAGTACAGCAGGGAACCTAATGTCACTGAGACAGACAGTGATGATGAGGATATGTGTGTTGAGGCACAGGCAGGTTTGTCAGGGTCTGTTGTTGGGCCACCAATTGACAGTACACAAGTCTCCACCCCATCAATGCACACAGTCATACTGCCTGTACATCCATCATCACCATTGCCCTTAGCTGAGGGACAATGTACAGTTGGCACTGGCCAAGAGAGTGTGGTATATATGGCTCATGTATCAAGATCTGCAGCCATAGCCAGATGTCTGGAAGGGTACCACATAGGCAGATGCCCAGGGGTTCTCATCAGAGCACTGCTGGTCATCATGCTCCTGGCAGACGTGCCACACCTCTTTCTACCAGATGTATATTCCAGGCTGTCATGGAGGCACAGACATGAATGGAGCAGTACAAAAGACAGGGGCTAAGGGCAGAGAGGGCTCATTACACCTCTGTAAATGACAGTATCCATGACCTAGCAGGTGCATACATAACTACACTGAGGTAATTGATAGATCTTGGGGTGAGACATTGTATGTCCTTCACAATGTCATGTCCATGTGTCAGGAAAGTGTGGAATGGTTGAGATGTCAACATGGATGTATGCCAGCAACATCACCAGCTGGAGGTCACCGTGGACATCCAGCAAGTCACAGCCACTCCAGTAATGCCAGTACCAGCCCCAGCAATGTTGGGGGGGCTGTCCATAGACCATCCTAGCAGACCCCGTGCACGTGGCTCTGGCCAGTCCCAACAGGGACCTGGATCCAGTGGACATATGTCAACCTCTTCAGATTGTACCCAATCTGGATTAGTACCTGATACTGTCTGTAGCACCCCTGCCAGGCAGAGGTTCCATATCCTTGGCCAGAGATGGTGATCTGTAAAGCCTGCCAGGTACAGTCTGTAGCTGTCTCACAAATCCCAGTATATGGCAGCCACATAGTGGAACTGTGTGCATGCAGACACACACATAAACCAGAAACCCCGGGCAAACACATACCCGCACACATGACATCAACATTGGCCCATAACAGTACTCATGGCCCTCATACACACACTCACACACAAATGTCAATTGTATGGCTCAGTGTAGGCCTCTGGCAAAACAAGACACCCTGTGCATATGATGAAACCTGTGCCACCTCCTGTAATCTGTAACATTGATTCAGGGACAGGCTAACATGGTCCTGATGCACAGGGTGACTTTAATAAAGTATGGCAATGGATGGATGTGTAGCATGTTGTCAGCAGTAAAGTGTAACGATATCCTTGAAGGTGTAGCTGAGCAGGCATGATGCATTAAAGCTGTAATTAGCAATGATGTATTGTTTTCACCAGTGTTTATTCCAATTGTGCTTTGCTTGCCCATGTGCCACTTGGCTGATGTGTGTTGTTGTGTCAGCATGTGTTATACAGTGGACAGTAACTGTGGGGTGTGTGCGACACACATTTGCAGGTGTCCATTTGTGAACATGGTGGAGGTGCACTGTCTGCATGTACATGCATATTGGACACATGGGCAGGGTGACATGCTCTGTACTGGCCAGTGTTAACACTCCATAGTTTCTATTGGTGGCCAGTATGCATTGTACTACACACATTTTGGAACTTGAGTATGCATGTGTGTGTGTATGATACTTGTTGACACTGTGCTGTGGGTGATGTTGTTGTTGCTATCTGTCATTGGTTTGCATTACTAAGGTTAACACTGTCCCAGCTGCATAATCCTTTAGTAATGCACACTGTTCACCTACAGGGTTGCATGGACCACAAACACAAGAAATTCTCATTTATACAGTAAAAGTGCATTAGTCTTATAGACCCCTGCCATAAACTAAATATATAATAGAAGGTGTGAAGTTGTACCAAAAAAGAGTTACATGCCAAGAAGGGATAACCTCTCTGGTCAGTATCATTTAGAAAATACAAGCCCTCGTTAAACATACAAGGCAAGCTTCAAAATACAAAATGGCAATGATTCCAAAGACAATACTAAAGCTTTCTTTAGTGTTGTTTATAATCTACAGGGGAAATCTCAGATCAGGTCACAGTTAATGTAAATGGTCACAAGGTACACTTATCTGACTGACATTACCAATTTCTTGTCAGACAGTTTGAGTGCGGATTTCACCACCCTGTCGTTACACAAGGGCCACATTTCCAGACCTGAAGAATGTAAATCCTGATGATTCACAGACACTCTAGTTAAAACATCTCTTTACCAAAGTCCAAACCACAGTGGCAATGGTACTGGACAGTGTCCCTGGCTGTATCATACACAAGCTGACATATGAAGTCACCACTCACCTAAATACTCTGTCCAGATGCAGCCTCTATACAGGTTACATACTTGTGGAATGATGCACAGTAATGGTTTCCACAGTCCACAAGGGTTGAGCTGCAATGTCTTCTTCTTCTCCTTTCGGATGCTCCCATTAGGGGTCACCACAGTAGATCATCTGTTTCCATTTCGTCCTGCCCTCTGCATCTTGCACTGTCACACCATCCACCTGCATGTCCTCCCTCAGATCAGCCATAAACCTCATCTTAGGCATTCCTCTTTTCCTGTTACCTGGCGGCTTCATCCTTAGTATCTATTTCATAATATACTCTGCATCCCTCCTCAGCACATGTACAAACCAACATAATCCTGCCTATCTGGCTTGGTCTACTAACCTTCAAACCTAAGCTGACCCTCTAATATACTTATTCCTAATCCTGTCCACCCTCGTCACACCCAGTGCAAATGTTAACATAAATTATTTAAGGGTAGAACTACAACAAATCACCCTATAAGCCAGACAAATGTTATCTGGAAGGCTATGGAGCACAGCATTATGGAACTCATTAACAGAGACATTATGAACCTGCAAACACTGCACCATACCCACTTATGTTCTCTAAAGGTCAGATCATGGCTCCTACACCTAGTAGACTTCAAGTCATTTAACAAGGCTATAGGTGAGGGAGGGGAGGTCCACACAGCCAAGCTATAGCTCACCAGCAATTCATACCCATCCCACATTCTGGTATTATACATAACCTCAACAGACTGACCATAAACGATTGATAGATGATGGATTGACAACTGACGCACAGATGTAGGACACACAGTAACATTTGCAGCCACCATGTACAATTCTATGCCAGTAACAAGTGGTATTCACCTGCACTCAGTAATGGGACCACTTCCGTTTGGCATATAGCTTTCTTAGGTACAAGCAAACACAGTAGGGATATGTCTGCCCACATTTGATGAAAATGCATACTGTGGGCTATACTTTATTCTCCAGATGACACACACATCCTCCAAAAGTGTATCATAGAGACAGTTTCCTGGTGTCAAACTCATGCTGTAAAACTATAAGCAAAGAAAGCATAGTTATCCACTTTTAGAAAACAAATTATCCCCAGAGTAACACATAGGTAGTAGCCCCCAAAATGTGAAACAGGTACTAATGTATACATAGAGCCATGTGTTTTGTCATCTCTCCTTTGATAATCACATTACCAAAGGGTTTTCAAAATCCCTCTGTGGAGCACATAAGCAATAAAGGGTTTGCATGCAGAGCCACAGAGGTTGTTGCACACCTATAATGATTAGTCATCTTTGCCAGACTTTGCTTGCTTTGGAACAGGATTCAAATATACCTCAAGCATAAACCCTCACTCACACTCTTCAATAGAAACTGTGATGAGTGGATGTGAAACAGAAGACGTAGCCCAGGGATCACTGCAGTGGCTAAGCTTGTCACAAGCATACAGAAGTGACCTAAGGTCTGGAAAGCGCCAGCATGCTCTGGCAAAGATAACAGATGCTTTCATGGATAAAGCAGAGTACCCACCTATGAAATAATTTAGGTCATATGTATGTAAATGACTTTGCCCCACAGCTACCTTACATGTGTAATTCACATACAGTTGTCATTGTGATATGTCATACACTAAAAAAAATCAAAACCCACTCTACATTGACTAACTGTATCACACACCTGAAACACACACACAGTCAGCAAGTGCGAGATTCAAACTCCTTCCGAACTACATCATGATACTACAGCAGTACACATTTACATGACACGCTATACACATTACTGGGATTTTACCTTTCCACAGGTATATTTGCAGGATGGTGACATCATCATACTTGACAAAGATGAGTATACCACTTTTAAGTGGTGTGAGTAGTCTCCAAAGAGGTTGCTCTCTCCCCAGGGAGAGACAAACACTCACACACACAGTTTGCAAGTGCAGGGTTCTTAATCCAAATTAAGTACATCTTTACACTTCAGTAAGCAATATGGAGTTACAGGGTGCAATACAGACATTCCTTGCTGTCAGTTTGCCCAAAGGTTTTTTTCACATTTGCTAACATCAGCAGGCTTATCATACTAGGTGTATTGTGAGTGTATTGTATGCATAGGCCATGACCATATCATATATGGGTTGATGTACCACATGCTGGCACACACAGGGTCAAACCGGTGGCTAAGCTCTGTCAACCCAATACTGGACAATACAGTCAAGAGGAGTAAGGCCATACAACCACAACACCAACAGTCTCACATAGACATACAATATAAGCACCAGCAAAACACACACATAAATACACATTACCATACTCGGAGATACAGATATTAATCTGAAAAAGAGAGAGTGTCCTCCTAAGCAGACAAGCAAGCAACATGCACCTCCAGGCACACGCCAGAAAACACATAATACACCAAAGCAGTGTGCCTCACAACAGGCCCTAAGGCAAAACAACATACCCAACACACTAGTAATAGGTGACTCCATAGTCAGGCACACAGATGTTCCACTCACTCGGCTGGACAAGGGGAAGGTTACTGTCAGTTGTCTGTCAAGTGCTATGATCCACCACATAACACAAGCACTTACATCACTCCGGAACAGGTACATATATCACATGTTCTTTGTACATGTCAGTGTGAATGATCTGAGACATACCTCCCAGGACAACATGACAAGAGATATATAGTAGCTCTATGATCATGTAGCCCAGGCTGGTATAACCCTGACCTTGAGTAGCATCTTACCTTCACCTACATGATATTGCACTATAACAGAAAGATGATAAACATCAACAATTGGCTGAGTTTCTGGTGTCATTCAAAGGGGATCCAGTCTCTGTCTGCCTGTGATGACATGACAGACAAGCCTTGTTGCTTTGCTACAGATGGTTTGCACCTGTCGCCACTATGCTTCTGAATACTAGCCAAGGCTCTTGCTGTCCCCATATTACCTTTTTTAGGCAAGGCTCAAAGGTTCATAGGTTCATAGGTAGGTACTAGGCTATTGGCCCTAGGGCCTATACAAGCCCAGCCAAAAAGGTACCCTGGCTTTTGCTACCCAAGAAATTTATTTTCCTGTGCCACTGTCAAGTAGAGCCACAGAAGTGATCCCCAGGGTAAATTTCCTATTTCCCATCCAATCATCAAGATTTTTCTTGAAGAGTGCTAATGAGGAGCTTTGTTTGATATAGATGGGTAGTTTATTCTGGAGTATGGGAAGTCTCTGGGACAGGAATCTATCCCTCCGGCATGTTCTGTTTATTGTGGTGACAAGGTTTAGGTCCCTAGAGCATGTAGCTTGGAGGGATTGGGATTCTTTAAGTGGAGCATGTCCAACAGCTTTGGGTTTGACAAAGCTTTATATGTTAGGCAGAGATCACCTCTGAGCAGGCGATATGCGATGGAGTAAAGCTGGAGTTTTTTGAGACGGTCTGTGTAGTGCATGTGTTTGAGGCTGGTAATCCTCTTTGTGAGGTATTTCTGCAGCCTTTCCAGTTGTTGTAGATGTCTTGTGAGGTACATACCAAAAGGGGCGTTGTACTCTATAATGGATCTAATGAATGATGAGTACAGGGGAACAATGACCTCTTTTTTCTGCATGAGAAACCTTTTGTGATGAGGTCTACCACGTAGAAGGATTTCCTGACTACTGTGGTGATGTGATTATCAATGGAGAGACTGCTGTCCACCTGTGTCCCAAGGTCTCTTATCACATTTTTGGTGTTAAGTATACTACCGCCTATGTTGTAGTTCATGGGTACAGAGTTTTTGCCAAAGGAGATGACAATGCACTTTTTGGCTTTGAGCTGGAGGCTATGGCTTTGACTCCAGGCATCTGTCTCAGTGAGGCCCTTTTGTAGGATGTCCACATCGTTAGGAGTTTTGATTATGGCTCCTAGTTTGCAGTCATCTGCGAACTTCATTAGCCAAAGACCTTCTGTGTTAGCCTGTACTTCAGGGAAGTAGATACCAAACATGACAGGACCCAGGATTGAACCCTGTGGTACTCCACTTGTCACTGGTGTGAAGTCGGATTTGGAGTCTGCTACTTTCACAGTGTGGGTTCTGTCAATGAGCCATTTGGTAATCCATCTTGTGACATAGGGATTTATACCTAGTTTAGTGAGTTTATCTATAATTCCAGAGTGGGGGATGGTGTTGAAAGCCTTGGCAAGATCTAGATAGGCTGTGTGAACCACCTTACCCATATCTACAGCTTTGGTGACTGCTTCAAAGAAGTCTATCAGGTTTAGGAGACATTATCTGCCTTTTACAAACCCTGGTAGGGGTCCAGTGTTTGGAGATTACCAATGTCTTTGTTTATAAGTTCCATGATGATACGTTCCATGGCCTTGTAGACCAGGCTTATGAAGCTAATGGGGCGCTAGTTCCCAGGGTCCGTGGAGGCTCCCCCCTTGTATAGTGGGGGGAGCACAAAGCCTGAGGTGAGGCTATGGTTGAACATGGTACTTAGGTGTGGTGCCAGTTCATTCTGTAGTTCATGTAGAATGCAGTCTGGGATGTTGTCTCGTCCCAGGGATGCTGTGTTCCTGGCTTTGGAGAGTGTGGTTTTTACCTGTGCAGCCATGATTACAGGAACTTTGCATTCTTCCAGTATAGAGATGGGCTCTTTCATGGGTGAGAGGGGGTAAAGTTAGCACTGAACCTCTCTGCCAGGAAGTTGGCAATATCAGTTGGGTCTGTATATTTAGTGCCATTGTGCTATAACTCAGAGTAGATCTGAGTGTTGCCATTGAGATTCTTGACATAGCTATAGAATGCTTTGTAGTTGTCTTTAGAATCAGTGGCGATTTTGTTTTCGTAACTAACTTTGGAGGATTTTACCAGGGATTGCAGCTTCTTACTGAGGCAGACCAGGGAGCTCCTCCACTCATGGGATTTTACTCTTTTTTGCAGCAGTTTCTTCCTTCTGTTGTACAATTTGTTTATGGCAGGGGACCACCAGATTGGCTTCCTTTTTTTGGAGAATAGTGTCTTGGTTCTGTTTGGGATAGCACGATCCATGCACTCATGTAAGTGCTTATAAAGTGCAATTGTGTAGGATTCAGTAGTTGTAACTGTATTGTCCATCTGCATGGGTGCCATGAAGTTCACCATTTCTGTCTTAAGAAGCATGAAGTTGGCTTTGGAGAAATTTTTTAACATGGTTTCCTTAATGGGGTGTGGGAGCAGAATGTGGATATGTAGGGTAATTATCTTATGGTCGGATCGGACCAATGAGGCATTGATGTCAGGTGTGGAACACCGGTCACTCAGGACACTTTGCACTTTCTATTAAATGTGTATTGAATTTATTGTCTCTTAACAGAAGATGAATTTGCATAATTATGCATAATTCATATTCATATTTTTAATGTATAAAATTTATTATTATAATAATTTATTTAGACAAGATAATTCCTATATTAGCATGTAATAATTTTTGGAATTTGCGGTTTTAATAGGTAACGTGTTTTATGACATATTACTAAGTTAAGTAAACTAGTTTTAAGGCATTCCACTTTAAACATTAAAAATTAAATGTATTTAAATGGTGTTTGACATTTTTTACTGTTTTTTGTCTGAAGAAGGCTTGGAAAGGTCCGAGCCGAAAGCGCTCACAATAAAGCAGTTTTTTACCTCATTGCTGCCAGCATTTTTGTTCCCAGGCTTCCAGTTTTACAAACCCCATAACCAACACAAATAACTACAAAGTGAGCTAAATGCTACTCATTGCCAGAAGTCTCAGTCTCCAGATGCACATACTCCAGGCACTTCTCAGTATGGAGAATATTGATATCTGTGCAGTAACAGAAACCTAGTTCAAGGCTCCAGAGAGCACACCAGCACTACCAAGATACTAGTCATTCCATACCTTCCAACATCAGAACCTGGATCATAGCACATAGGGTGGGGATGTATCTATATTCATCAAGGATACCTTCTCCTCTCTCTACATCCTCTCTACAGGATATGTACCCATAGAGTGTTGCACAGCAGCGTTTTTCCCACTCCACAGGGGTGGGGCCACAAAATACACTTGGCATTCACGCTCTATAAGCCTGATGAGTCTGATCTGCAAGGCAATGGAGCCAATCATAATGGAAGTCAACAATAAAGACATTGGGAACCTTCACACAGTTTTAGCACACCCAGTTTGGCTTCGTCAAATGCAGCTCACACCTCCTGAACTGGGTGGATTTCGCTGAGACAGTTACCCAGGCTACAGATGATTGAAAGGAGCTCCACACAGCCTACCTATACCTCGCTAAGGCCTTTGACACTATTCCCCAGTCAGGTATCATAGATGAATTCACCAACCTGGGAATAAATCCATACATCACAAGATGGATTGCAAACTGGCTCACAGATAGATCCCACAAATTAAGAGTTGCTGGCTACATGTCAGACTCTAATCTGGTAACAACTGGTGTCCCCCAGGGTTCAGTCCTGGGGCCTCTCCTGTTTGGTATAGACTTCTCAAAAGTACATGCCAACACAGGAGGGTTGTGGTTGACTAAGTTTGCTGGGAACTGTAAAGTGTTTGCCATAACAGATTCCCCAGATGACACAAATATTCTCCAGAAGGGACTCTATGAGATGTGTGGTGTCAGAGTCATGGCCTCAAGCTCAATGTGAAAGAATGCATAGTAATCCCCTTTGGGGAAAACAAAGTACCCACAAACTACCACATCGGTGTTACCCCCTAAAAACTGACAAGGTAATAAGGGATCTGTGGACACAAGTAGATAGTCATCTTTACTTTGACAACCATGTTGCCAAAGTGATTAGGAAATCCTATGTGGCCCACCTAATCAACAAAGGTTTTGCATCAGGATCAAAAGAGGTAGTAGTGGTGCTCTACTCAATAGTCATCAGACCCATCATTGAGCACAATGCATCATTTTGGATGTACTCGACTAAGCATATCCAGCAGCTGGAGAGACCGCAGAGGTACCTCACCAAGAGGATTACTGGCCTCAAACAGTTGTGTTATGCAACACAACTGGCAAAACTAAATCTGTTCTCCATTGCGTACCATCTACTCAGAGGTACACTTCGCCTAACATACAGAGCCATGACCAACACATAGCTGTTAAACATGCTCCATCTACGGATAACAAAACTGAGTTGCACTACACACTCCAGGGATATGAACCTCATCACAACAATGAATACAACATGTGGTGGGATAGAGTACCATCCCAGACACTTGCCTTACTATGGAACAGAGTCCCAATGTACATCAGGCAGAGCCCCTCGCTGACACTCTTTAATAGGAACCTTGATGAATGTATGGGAAACAGATAATTCACGCCAGGCATCACATCAGCAGCCCCACTAGAAAGGTGCTTAGGGTACTAATTATTAGAACTAGGACTTAGGAGACTAACCAATGGGGTGGTGAAAGCAGCACAACTTGTCTAGGCTACTGTATGCCTTCGTGAAGATAGTCTACTACATACCTATGAACCTATGTGACAGGTACATGTCTACAGTTAGTAGATGTGTACTTCATTGTACAGTCATGTTGTACAGCAGGCACATGCACCACATGCACTGTAATGCTTACAGATACTGGTGGCTATTATGTACAGTGGGTGAGACGTGCACCTCATGTCTTTTGTGCCATTGGGATGTGTGCTGCATGGGACAGTCCTAGATGGCTCCCTGTCATGGTCACCCTCTTACACACATCTCTGCCCATCCATCTTTTGCTTATTATACTGTGTTCCCCCTACATATATATATAGGTAAATAGGTAGGTAATAGGCTATCAGCCTGAAGGCATATATTAGTATGGCCAGAGTACGCAGCTATTACCACACATGGGGTTAGTTCCCTATGCCTCTGTGTAGTAGAGCTGATGAAGTGATCCATGGTGTGACAGTTCAGTTTCACATGCACTCATCAAGGCTCCTCTGGAAGAATGTCAGTGAGGGAGGGACTCAGCTTAATGTAGGTTGAGAGCCTTTTCCAAAGCAAGGGAAGTTTGTGAGTTAGTAATGTATCCCTCCAACATGTTATGTTTATTGTTGTGATGATTATATCCCTAGAGCATGTGGCACAGTGAGCTTGGGTTTACTTCAGAAAGAGCATGTACATCATTTCTACATTGGACATGGACCTGTCTGTTGGGCAGAGATCGCCTGAGTAGACAGTATGCAACAGAGTACAGATTGAGTTACTTCAGTCTTGTTGCATGGGGCAACTGTTTGAGGTCAGTAATCCTCTTGTTGATGTACTTCAGTGGTCTTTCCAGCTGCTGAAGGAGCCTAGTCAAATTCATCGCAAGTGTGCTGTGATAGTTTCTGATGGGTCTGATGACTGATGACTAGAGGGAACCTCATTTGACCTACATGCAAAGACCTTAGCAATTTGTGGGAACACATAGCATGATTTTCTAACCACTTTGTGAATGTTTTTCTGGAAGTAGAGATGACATTCCACATATGTCCATAGATCCATTATTACTACCTCCATATTTAGGGTGTTGGCACCTATGTGGTATTTGCATGACTGTAGCTCGAGGCCATAATTTTGACACCACATCTGTCTGACTGAGACCCTTTTTAAGGATGTCTCTACTGTCTCAAACATCGATTATGAGAACCTTTTTGCAGTCATGCACAAACTTTGCTAACCATAGCCCTCATGTGTTTGACTGTATTTCTGAAAAGTATACACCAGACAGGAGGGGTCCCAGGACTGAGCCATGGGGGACAGCAGTTGTTACCAGCTTACAGTCCAACAGGGAGACCACAATTCTTACCTTGTGGGATCTATCTGTGCCACAGTTGGCAATCCATCAGATGACATACGTGTTTATGCACAGGTTGTTGATTTTGTGGATATGACATGTGTGTGGGAAGTTGGAAAAGGGCTTTTCAAGGTCTATGTAGGCCATATGGAACTCATTTCATTGATGTATGTCCTGGGTAACTGCCTTGAAAACTGACTAGCATGTTTAGGGACCATGATCTGCCCCTGACCAAACCAAAATAGGTAGGGTTGGCTGTTTGTAGGCTCCCAATAGCTCTGTTTATGAGTTCCATAATGATGGACTCCATGGCCTTGCAGATCAGGCTTATTAGACTTATAAGACAATAGTTACCATGGTTTGTTGTGCACCAACACTTGTGGAGTGTGCCAAACATTACTGTAACCCATTCAACAGTTTCATATCCTGTACAGAGTCTCAACAGACTGTTCAGGTGCAGTTTCTGTTTGTTTTGGAGTTCATTTTTGACACAGCCAGGGACACCATGTCATCCCATAGACACCATGTTTTTAGGTTTGGATAGAACTGTTTAACTATTGTATATGTGATTTCTGGCTTTTCACAATCTCCAGGTATGTTAACGGGCCCTTTTGTCAGTGAGTGGGGGGGTTAATATTTATGAACCTGTCTGACAAGATGTTGGCATTGTCAGTCAAGTACATGTATTCATTTACACTTTGCACTGACTCAGAACATATATGAGTTTACATTGATATTTATGACAAAGCTAAAGAAAGCTTCATGGTTCTCTATGGACTCTTTGGCAATATTTTTGCCAGAACATGGCTTGGATAATGTTAGGACTGCTCATTGCTTCTTGATAATACTGATTGGAGATTTATTGATCTTCTTTGGATTTTCACTTTCTTTGAACAACATAAGTACTTGTATTACATAGTTTGATTATGACAGGGGTTCAATATATTATATGGGTCTGTTTTCATATCACTGTGTGCGCAAGTCAGGATTGGTGAATAGTGACATGTGTCTGGAGTAAGAATTGCAACTGCCAGATATGTGTGGCCCACTTCTGTACTCAGACATGGCGTAAGTGTGCGAGCATGCTCACACACTTAGGCCATGTGTGTGAGCATGCTCAGTATGACCTTTCAGTATGTTGTTGACTGACATTTGCTAAATTTGTTTAAGTGTGTGAGCATGCCCACTATATTTCTACAAGGGGGGCACACCTGATTGTTACTGTGGGTGTACATAGGATGAGGGGTACACCTGACACATACACATTTGCTAGGCCTGCACTGCTATGTCAGGTACTCCATTTCAGTCTGTACTTTTGCCTATCATACTGGCTTGAGGCATACCACTGTACTACAGACCTTAGCTTCCAATTACACGCATATTAGTTTGTGACTTCATAGCCTACCCAACCCACATCACATTGCCTGGCCTGCTGTTATCTGTCTGCATAGGCCTGGGGGGAGTTTACTCATATGCTTCTTCAGAGGGAATGATACAGCATTTGTTTGTGTTTGTGTTTGTCAACAATTGTCCTGCTGGCAGTGACTGTTAGGTATGTGACCCCCCCCCCCAACTAGTATGTGTGAGTGACTTAAGTTGTGTCTGTGCCAATGAAATGCTGTCATGGCTTAGTGGTTCAGTACTGTGACTATAATGCACAGTATCCTGAGTTGAGCCCTGTCACTGCTTTTTATTTTCCTGCTGGGCAGCCCTGACTGGTTAAGGAACAGTAAAGCAGGTGTGAGCGTGCTTAGCCGACTTTGCTCGACTTTGCCCAACATTGCCCAACATTGCCCGATGTTGCCCGACATTGCGCTGGTTAGCGCAGTGCACAGCTATGCACAATTGTATTTAAATATGCTCAGTACTGGTAAAATGTGCTTAGCAGTGCTTTATATTGCTTAAAATAGGGCACTCATGCCTCAGGTGGTGCTGCAGGGCTGCCTATGTCAGATGCACATAGTACACTCCCTATGCATGTTTGAAAACAGGTAGTGTCAAGTTAGGCATCCCTTTTACTGTATGTGTGAGTCAGAGAGAGGTGTAATTTCCAGGGTTCTTACTGAGTCAGTGTATGTGCTATGCATTGCTTCTTTGCCAAGGCCAGGCCATACTGGGCACACCTCCTTCTGCCTACTGGGGCAGGCTCAGGTTGTTACTCCTTCGAATCATGCTGTGCCTGTGCAGGCCTTGGCAATGGTGGGGGGCTGTTTGGCCCTGCCCCATGCTGTCCCTGCTGCAGTTGTTTCCACAGGATCATATTTTGTAGCATGGCACATACCATAACAATTTGGGTACATGTAGTTGGTGAGTACTGCAAGGCTCTACCAGATGTGTCCAGGCACCGGAACCATGACTTGAGCATCCCAAACACATGCTTAATTATGTTTCTTTTTGTGCATGTGCCTCATTATCGAGTTCTTGTTCAGGTGTGTGTGCATTTCTGATGGGTGTCATCAGCCACGGCTCTAGTGCATATCCAGCATCCCCCACTAGGTGACCATCAGGGATGTCACCATTGGCAAATCTCTGGTACAGCTGTGTCAGATGCCAGATGTGGGAATCATGATAGCTTCCAGGGCAGCCAGCATACACATGCATTATTATGCCCTGGGCATCACACATGACCTGGCAGTTGATGGAGGGGAAGCCCGTGTGGTTGATGCAGACCCTACGCCGCTCACCGGGTGGTGCTTTGATGCATATGTGCATGCAGTCTATTGCATCCACTACCTCAGGGTATTCTGCTATTTGGTGGAAAAGACGCATATTGCTGGCTAATGCCTCATGGGAATTGGGGAAATATAGGTGGTCACCGACATGTGCTGACATGACATCCAGGAACTGGTGGAGTACCCTCGATGCTGATGCCTGTGAAATCCCCATCATATCACCAGTTGGTCTTTGGAAGGTACCTGTAGCTAGTATTCTTAGGTCAACAAATACCTTGGTATCCATTGGGATGGGTTCCCCACTGTTGGTTCTGTGTGTGAGGCGTGGCCGGCACAGCTCAACAATTTGCTGTAGGAGGTCTCTGTCAACCCTATAGCACTCCACTATCTCCAGCTCATGTAGCTCCTGGTAGGTTACCCTGGGTCTGTACACTTTTCTCCGTCTCCTCACTATGGGCTGCTCAGCAGCATCCACAACATCACCATCCTCAAAACCTTGCCCATGTTGGTTTATGATAGCAAGAGCAGCCCCTAACATTTTGTCTGACTTAAGCTTTTTAAGCTTTCCCTCTTTGTAAACAGCAGTGTTGCAGAGTTCTTGGGAAAAAACAGGGGGGAATGCTGTATGCAGAGTTTAAAGTGCTGGGCTGGGCTGGGCTAGTTTGCTGCCTGTGTAATTGGCTGATTCTGATATATTTCACTTGGCAGCTCTGCTAGTTCTCCTTGGATAACTTCCTACTACTTCTTTTCCTTCCTTTTGCCTTTTTGTTTCCGCCCGGGGTGGGGGGAGCGCCACACAAACAAGCACAAACACGTGCACATGCGCGCACACACTGTGTGCATGTTTGCAAGGAGTTTCCTATCTTTTAACATTTTGCACCTTTGGTTTGAGGTTTTCAAATAGGACAACTGTAGGCATGCCTCTTGCAATCCTGAGCAACTCAAAGCAGACATAAGCCATTGTGCTCCAATTAGCTTACAGCCTGCCTGACACACACCCTCATGATGTCACCTATATTCTACTCTACTACTCACCTACTCCTACTCTTACACTCTTGGGACATGGCTCACATGCTGAGGAAAACTGGGATTCACTATCCTTATCCTCATTTGCATAGGATTGGCTACTAATGCATGGTTACATCTCTCACATTGAGCTTCCCTCCCTTAGCAACCACTACTCAGTGGCCATGTTGTCTTCAGCCTGCCATTCACCTGCATGACAGACTAAGGATTTTAGTGAAAATGCCTATTTTTGGCTTTTTTTAAATTATTTTCTTGTTTTTATAAGCGCCGCAAGTTTGCGCGGTGGTGTGCTATGCTTAAACATCAGAGATCGGGCAAAAAAAAAAAGTTACATTTTTATATTTTTAAACATTTATAAATGCCAATGGCCTTATATTTGGCCATTGGCATGCTTCCTCAACTGTATGCATCCTTTATTTAGAGCTGTCATAGCTCTGTTTAGCTATTTGCAGAATGGTACTCTGTTACTAACGGAGTACATTTCTGCAGCTAACACTAATCTTCCACGGACAGGTTAGTGTTTCCGGGATGACAAATTTACCTCATTTGCATGGCTTTCACCAGTAAATGAGGTAATTTGCATACCATGATGCTGTCCGTGCAAGAGTAGCTTTAGCAGCTTTCGTGCACTCCCCTGCCGGCTGTACCTGGATTGCACGGCAGACATATTGCCAGTGTGAGCTCCTGCACTCTTCTTGCACTCTGTGCAAGCTTTCGTAAATCCAGCCCACAATTTTTTCTGATTCCTTAAACAACTAAGAGGCAAGGAAATGAGTCCCTTATATGTGGGGAATATGTAAATAATTAAAAGAAGAGAGGAATGATATTTTAAAGTAAGTGCTGTTGTTGAATTTTCTATGGCACTAGAGACATTGACATTTGGTTTGTTATTTTAATAAAGTATTTTAGCATTTTAGATCACTGGCCATATATTTTTGTGTTCTTCATTTAATGGAATCAGTTTATCAATAATTCCAGAGATTGTGGAATTTGCTGTAATTTATAGCTAGGTCTAAACACAGAATGTGCACCAATTTCCTTTTGCCCAATGTCTCTGACTCTTTCAAATAAAATAAAATCAACCAGGTTAAGCTGAAAGGATCTGCACTTCACAAAAACATTTGTATTTGGTGCAAAGTATTGTAACTGTCAATATGCTTATTTATGAATTTTCATGATGATACATTCCATTATTTTACAAATTGGGATGGTAATTAAAATTGGTCTATAGCTCCCAGGGTCAGTGGAACCGCATCACTTGTTCTCCAAGCTTCAGGTACATAACCATTGAAGAAGCTGTGATTAAATAGATTTACATAGGAGTCTGCAAGGCAGTGTTTCATATTAACAGGGAAACTAAAGCCACAAATCTAGCAGTTTTGTTTGGAAATGTATTTTAATACTCATTCTGTGGTAATTATTAGGGACAGTACTCAGTGGGTGTTGTGGCAGGGCATAAGTATAAAGGGAATGAAGTGGAAATCTTTGAGTTAAATTCATCTGCTAGTACATTTGTGATATCTACAAGTCCAATATGGGCAATATAATTTGATATAAACACAATGCAGTGTTGGATAATGTTTTCACTATGCAATAACCTTATGAAGACAGAACTGTGATATACAGCATTATTTTGGGTGGTATATAAAAACAGATAATAATGGGCAGAGATGATACAGAGTTGTTTCTAAATCTTTGGGTTACCTCCAAGGAAGGCATACTTTGTCCATTTTTTAGAAAACTAAATGTCATATTTTTCCATCTTAAAGTGATTTTATATATATATATATATATATATATATATATATATATATATATATATATATATATATATATATATAGTACATTATGGTACCAGATATAAAGAAACCATGTTTCTCTTTCTCTCTTTTTTTCAACTGAAATCTACATTCTCTGCAAACATTTTGAAAAACCTTTTTGTTTGTGACTTATTTTCTTCAAAATTTGTTTTAGCATTTAACACTAAATATATCTCACTGCATTACTTCAGGAAAATTTTTCTTAGAAAAATTTAAGTAAAAGTTTAGATACTTAAATAAATGGAATATTGCTATGGAAGGTTAGATGGATATGCTTATCTATGTTTCTATTACATTATTATAAGAAGATAAGAGGGTAGCTTTGCATTTAATAGTTTTTAAGTAGACTGGTTGAGGATGGTAATAAATAAAACTGCCTGGTTCATAGCAAGTACTTCTATTATGCAAAAGAGCTAAGAAAGTTATTTTCAAAATCTGAAGTACAGTATATTCAGTTAACAAACTAATTGTTTATTAGTACTATACTATTTATTATGCCATTAACTCTGGCATTTGGTGTGAACTATTAAGGCTATGAGTTTTTAATGACCTTCTTCCTATGATCCAGGGTTGGATTCCCTCAGCCTCCATTTGCCTACTGTGTGACCATGAGCAAGTTATTAACCAGATAGTGCTTTCAGGCAGTTGGGAAGGTATGCTAGTCTCCTAGCATGACCCTTTTAACTTAGAAGGCAGGTTGTTTACTGATGGAAAGCCACCTTTTTGCTCCTAAGTCTAATAATCCTCATACTGACAGCAAGTATGCTTTTTAAATTAAACAAAAAAAAGTGTAGGTAGACACTGTAGTTGTTCCCTCTATATTTATAACTCAGTCAGGTAGCATTGACGTTGGTTAGAAGGTGAATTACTACACTGGTAAAATTATGTGCTGGTTTCTTCTTACTTTTTATTTGCAGAGGGGAATATTCATCAGGCTTCAAGTGAAGCAATTGACTGTATTCCAAAGATTTTTGATATTTGTGAGTGTGGTGGGTTGAAGGTGCTTGAAGTAATTTTGACTATCTTCTTGATGCAGACAATAGACATTTCAAAACAACCATCACGATTTAGGCCATATTCTGCACCTCATGACCTAAAAGCTTTCATGAGTTGGTCTCTTGTCACATATGTATTTGCTGATTATGGGCATGAGCCATTTAGAGATAAAGTTTTTTTTTTAACTTGGATAGTCTAAGAGAAGCATACTTCTCTAGGAGGGTGACTGCATTATACCTCCTAGAAAGCAGTCAGTCCCCCAGATTCAGCAAAGTTCTGTGCAAGAATAGCTTATTCTTGCACAGAAGGGACTGGTCTTGTGCAGCAGGGCAGCATGCCATGCATATGTATGAAGGCACACTGCCATGCTCTAAAATGGACACAGTTCTGTGTGCGAGTGCAGTGGGCGTGTCCAAGAACAGTGCTCTCACAATACACACACACACCCTGCACTTGAGAATTGCTGTTCAACAATTCAAAATGAATGAAAGTCTCTATGGACACTTTAGTCTCTGTGGAGAAAATAACAGACAGCCATATTTCTCAACTGTACAGATTTTCACAGAAGGTCCAGATTTCTGCTTCATATTTTTCGTGTGTTCCTCCTAAAATCTGCACCTGTCTGGCAAATAGGTGGGAATTGAAGTAATTAAATAATGACAAATATTTGAGTTTAAGACTCCACATCCTTTAGAAAAGTCATGCTAATGCAAAGCCTGTCATTCTTTCAATGTTCTAAGTGTCGAATAGCAATATTTAAAATATATTCCTTATTTTTTTTTCCTGTGTGCAATAAAGTTTAAGTGTAGCTGAGCAGGTGTGCTTGTTGCGCAGCTATGCATAGCAGAGTTTAAACATCAAAAGAAGCTAAATAGAAATATTTATAGTACAAATAGAGAAACTGGAACAGTGCACTGGTTAGAGCGTTCACCTAACATGCAGCCAGTCATAGTTCAAGCCCCACAGCAGTCCATGCTATTTCATATGTGAAACACAACTAAAATGTATTTTTCATAAATAGGTAGTAAATATTATTATGTATACGCTAACCAGGATAATGTAGCAGCATCAAAAGTGAGATGTCATTGAAATTTAAAGTTTAAGCAAGATTTAGCATAGCTAAGCGGATTTGCGTACTGGTATGCAAGGCTAAGCATCTACCCCTTTAAGCAATAGTTATCTTAGCTATGCAGGTTTGCTCGGTGCTTAGCTTAGCTCAGCAGTTTTAAAACTGTCCAATCATGGTAAAGGATGGCAAATTTGTCCTATTTAAACTATGCAGGTGGGAATACAGCTCATAACCACTGTAGGCACTATGGCTGTTGTAGGTGAAGGTGTGCACTTTCGGGCACAACACTGGGAATTCAGGAGTCCAGGGTCATGGTCGGACTTCTCATTAAAGTCCATGAAGGACGACTGCTGCAGGACCAGTACCAGGACTCCCAATACAAAGTGGAGGCCTGGGACCAACTTGCCCAAGATCTCACCACTGCCACTGGCATTCCCTCGGACTAGTGAGCAGGTCCACTTTGCTGACTTGAAGCAGAGGAAGAAATAAACATTCAAGAAAGTGACAGCTGTTTCTTAATAGCTAATTCAGATGAAACACAAACTTGTATTTTTAGCAGAAACAGCCACAGTATGAAACCCGGGATTGGTAGTAAGCTGTATGCATAATTTCAAGTAGGATTTTGTGAATATGTATAGAAACAGTCAGGCAGTGTCAACATAAATTCCCTCCACAGATCTTCCAGGTGAAAGAAGGTATAAAATAGCTATAAGAAGACTGTAGTAATACTGTGTCCAACACCCACAGTCCAACCCCAAGGCTGCAAATGACAGCAAGATAAGTACATACACCAAGTGGTCTCCCCCCAAGAAATGTTCAAATGTGTCATGCTGCCACAGCTACTGGTCCTGCTACCAACAACCAGGGTGACTGACAGAAATCAAGGCAGAGTATGTCAGTAGCACACACACACACACACACACACACACACACACACACACACACGCACGCACGCACGCACGCACGCACGCACACACACACACACACACACACACACACACCATACCTCTCAACTGTACAGATTTTTGCAGAATGTCCAGATGTTTGTCTTATATTTTTGGTCCATTTTTCATAAAATTGTGGCTTTATGGCAAATTAGTGGCAAATCATTAATGACTAAAGTTTGAAAATAATGACAGACATTTGAGTTTTAGACTTCATATCCTTTAGAAAAATGAATGCTAATGCAAAACCTATTATTATATCACCTTTCCAAGTTTGTAAGACAAATATTTAAAAGTTGTCCCTATTTGTACCACTTTTTTCGTGGCTTTCTCCAGATTTCTTACTCTAAGAGGTTAAGAGGTATCACACACACACACACACACACACACACACACACACACACACACACACACACACACACACACACACACACACACACACACACACACACAGTATGAGTGCACATATGTAACCATGACTATGTGAATATGGGTAGAAACAGTCATGTAGTATTAACAAACATTCCCTCCACAGGTCTTCCAGTTAAGAGAAAGTATAAAGTAGCTATAAGAAGGCTGTAATTATACTGTGTACAAACATACCACTGCCCAACCCAACTCCATAGTTGTAATAATACCTGTAGAGTAATGAGTAGAGCAATGATCATTAAAGCTGTGACCACTGCAATAATCTACATTTGTTAATTGACATCTCTTTCTCTCTGTCCGCCACCTTATCTTCACCAGTAATTTAAACACATAAATGAATGGGTATGTTTTCCACCAAACCTACTGTTGGGGCATGTGTCCTATTATTCTACAAATGTTGAAATGTATTCCAATTAATGTTCCCTGTTCAAATACTATCATTGGTGGCCTGTTGCTATCAATGTAACCTGCATGCTGGTCTAATGCCCACTGTGGTTCCATATATGCATGTGTTCTGTTTGCTATGTAAATGTTCCGAATCTGTTATTTTGTTTTAATGGGAATACTCATGCATGCTGTTATAACTAATCCTGGAATGTGTTTACCATTACTAACCAACATATGTTCTAAAAGTGCAACACCATAGTACATCTGGGAAGGCCAGTACCAGTGGATCCGCCTCTACTGCCTCAGCTGGCCATGGCACTGGGCCCCATCACATCTGGGACCCAACCCAGGACCTGGTCATCCACTGTTCCTGCACCACCTTTGGGTGGAATCACCTCAGGGGATGGGGCTCGTCCCCCCTGGGGCACAGACGCAGACAGGATCCTGTCACCCGAAGCCAGGTCTGGGGTCTGGTGTGTAGCAAGCTCCGCAAGGAATTGGGAGATCTGCTATTCCAGCTTGAGGGCCACATGGCACAATTAGAAGGTCAGCCTGCCCCTCCTGTGAAGGTGCAGTGGTGACTGCCAATGGGCGAGGACCTCAGTCCCACTGTATCCATTTGGGGGCTAGTGGGCTACGATTACCAAACACCCTTCCCAGTTCATGGTGTTTACCCAAACATGTGTGATATACCATGCCTGTATGCAGTCCTGTCTGTCTTGTCTGTCTTCCTATCCAACCTACCACCTGAAATATACCTACTATCCTTCCCCAACATCCCACTATCACCTTAAAAAAAGAAAGTGAAATCTGTTCCCCCCAAAAAATGTTGCCACATACATAGTGGTTCATTTCAGTTTACTATTGAAATGTCGAATGGCACTACATCGACTGTACTATAGTCGAACATGGAAGTTCGAAAATAGTAATGTCGACGACAAAAAAAAACAATCTAGGACTGTGTTTTAACATGGGTTGAGGTAGGGGAGATGTGTTTAGTTCTGAATAATACTGAACACCTACCTCGACCCATGTTAAAACCATTCCTAGATTATTTTTTTGACGTCGGCATCACTATTTTTGAACTTCTGTGTTCGACTATAGTACAGTCGAAGTAGTGCCGTTCGACATTTTAATAGTAAACCGTTCATTTCACATGTGTCCACTGGGCACATGTAATCCTGTCTAATTGGTTTCACAACACATTATTGTTGTCCTCACCCCTCTCTCTCAGGGGTTTGAGTGTCCAAACATATCTCCAAATTCAGTATATATGCACAGCTGTTGCTGTAGAAGAAATGGACAGCCATGGAGCTTCCCTACACCCAACATGCTCATCCCTAGCTATCTTTCATATTGTTTTACCTTCTTCATGCCTCCCTTCACCACTTTCCTACCACCAATTTTTTTTCTTTTCTTTTAAAAAATGTTAGCATGGGGATAAGCAGGAATAAGCAGTAGTAAGTGGGACTAAGCCTGTTTGTGTGGTGCTAAGCGATACCTTCACAGGTTAAGCACTTTTAAGGCTGTCTGTCAGCATAGTTAACCATAAGTTAGCATTGCCTACTGACACGCAAACGTGTGGAAACCCACTTACAACTGCTTAAAACTGCCTTAATCACTCTGTATCAAACAGCCCTTGTTCTGCCCAGCAACAAATCAATCAGTCCTTGCAAGTCTTGAACCCAGGACCCAGCACACCATAACCACAGCAATTTACCACTAAGACATCTAAGCTGAAGATATGTCTGATGTTTTTTTCAAATATATCATGTATGGAGATATATATATATATATATATATATATATATATATATATATAAACATTAATACGTAAT
>NC_056744.1:264821184-264863684 GCF_019279795.1 Protopterus annectens | reverse complement strand
GAGGATAAGGATAGTGAATCCCAATTTTCCCCAGCATGTGAGGCATGTCCCAAGAGTGCAAGATTTGGAGTAGGTGAGTATAAGACTAGAATATAGGTGACATAATGAGGGTGTGTGTCAGACAGGCTGTAAGCTAACTGTAGCACAGTGGCTCGTGTTTGCCCTGAGTCGCTCAGGATTGCAAAGAGACGTGTCTACAGTTGTCCTATTTGAAAACCTCAAACCCAAGGTGCACCCTTTTATAAGATAGGAAACTCCTTGCAAACATGCACACAGCGTGTGCACGCATTGGCGCATGTTTGCACTCGTTTGCGCGGCGCTTCCCCCAGGCAGAAACAGAAAGGCAAAAGGAAGGAAAAGAAGTAGTAGGAAGTTAACCAAGGAGAACTAGCAGAGGTGCCAGGTGAAATATATCAGAATCTGCCAATTACACAGGCAGCAGACTAGCCCAGCCCAGCACTTTAAACTCTGCAAACACCATTCCCCTCTGTTTTTCTCAAGAACTCTGCAACACTGCAGTACACAAAGAGGGAAAGCTTAAAAAGCTTAGGTCAGACAAAATGTTAGGGGCTGCTCTTGCTATCATAAACCAACATGTGCAAGGTTCTGAGGGTGGTGATGTTGTGAATGCTGCTGAGCAACCCACAGTGAGGAGACAGAGAAGAGTGTACAGACCCAGGGTAACCTACCAGGGGCTACATGAGCTGGAGATAGTGGAGCGCTATAGGGTGGACAGGGAACTCCTGCAGCAAATCGTTGAGTTGTGCCGGCCACGCCTCACACACAGAATCAACAGAAGGGAAGCCATCCCTGTGGATACCAAGGTATGTGTTGACCTAAGAATACTAGCTACAGGTACCTTCCAGAGACCAACTGGTGATATGATGGGGATTTCACAGGCATCAGCATCCAGGGTACTCCACTAGTTCCTGAATGCCATGTCAGCACATGTCGGTGACCACATATATTTCCTCACTTCCCGTGAGGCATTGGCCAGTAATATGCATCCTTTCCACCAAATAGCAGAATACCCTTAGGTAGTGGGTGCAATAGACTGCACACACATACACATCAAAGCACCAGCCGATGAGCGAGGTAGGGTCTACATCAACCGCAAGGGGTCCCTCCCCATAACTCCCAGTTCGTGTGCAATGCCCAGGGCATAATAATGAATGTGTGTGATGGATGCCCTGGAAGCTATCATGATTCCCACATTTGGCATCTGACCCAGTCAATTGCCAATGGGCACATTCCCTATGGTCACCTAGTAGGGGATGCTGGATACACACTGTAGCCATGGCTGATGACACACATCAGAAATGCACACACACTTGAACAAGAACTCCATAATGAGGCACACGCACAAACAAGAATCATAATAGAGAGTGTGTTTGGGATGCTCAAGTCATGGTTCCAGTGCTTGGACACATCTGGTGGAGCCTTGCAGTACTCACCAACTACATGTACCCAAATTGTTATGGTATGTGCCATGCTACACAATATGATCCTGTGGAAACAGATGCAGCAGGAACAGCATGGGGCAGGGCCAAACAGCCCCCCACCATTGCCAAGGCCTGCACAGGCACAGTGTGACTCAGAGGAGGAACAACCTGAGCCTGCCCCAGTAGGCAGAAGGGGGTGTGCCCAGTATTCCCTGGCCTTGGCAAAGAGGCAATGCATAGCACATTCGCTGACTCAGTAGGAACCCTGGAAATGACACCTCTCTCTGCCTCGCACATCCAGTAAAAGGGATGCCTAACTTGACACTAGCTGTTTTAAAACATGTATAGGGAGTGTACTATGTGCATCCGACACAGGCAGCCCTGCAGCACCACCGTCAATACTGGCACAGACACAGCCTAAGTCACTCACACATACGAGTTGGGGGGGGTCACATACCTAACAGTCATAGCCAACAGGACAGTTGTAGACAAACGCAAACACAAACAGATGCTGTATCATGCCCTCTGAAGAGGCATATGGGCAACCTCCCTCCAGGCCTATGCAGACAGATAACAGCAAGCCAGGCAGTGTGATGTGGGTTGGGTAGGCTATGATGTCACAAACTAATATGCGTGTAATTGAAAGCTAAGGTCTGCAGTACAGTGGTATGCCTCAAGCCAGTACAATAGGCAACAGTACAGACTGAAATGGAGTACCTGACATAGCAGTGCAGGCCTAGCAAATGTGTAAAAGTGTCAGGTGTACCCCTCATCCTATGTACACCCACAGTAACAATCAGGTGTGCCCCCTGGGTAAAAAATGTACAAATAATAGCTGTCCCCCCTGTATGTAGAAATGTTAATATGTCTATGCAAATTGACTCATGGAAGTCCTGCAGGCACAGCATGCTTCCTGTCGATGTACAACACAAAGGTGAGCCCTGAAGTAAAAAACAACTTGATATTGCACACATGTATAGTATATATGCCCATAGTGGGCATGCTCACACACTTAAATGAAGCAAATGTCAGCCAACAACATACTGAAAAGTCATACTGGGCATGCTCACACACTTAATCAAACAAAGCAAATGTCAGTCAACAACATACTGAAAGGTCATACTGGGCATGCTCACACACAAACAAACGAAGCAAATGTCAGTCAGCAACATAATGAAAGGTCATACTAGGCATGCTCACACACTTAGGCCATGTCTGAGTACAGTAGTGGGCCACACATATCTGGCAGTTGCAGTTCTTACTCCAGACACGTCGCTATTCACCAACACTGCCTTGCGCACACAGTGATATAAAAACAGACCCATATAATATATTGGACCCCTGTCATAATCAAACTATGTAATACAAGTACTTAAGTTGTTCAAAGAAAGTTAAAATCCAAAGAAGATCAATAAATCTCAGATCAGTATCATCAACAAAACAATGAGCCCTCCTAACATTATCTAAGCCAAGCTCTGCCAGAAATATTGCCAAAGAGTCCATAGAGAACTATGAAGCTTTCTTTAGCTATGCAATAAATATCAATTTAAACTCATATATGTTCTGAGTTAGTGCAATGGGTAAATGAATACATGTACATGACTGACATTGCCAACATCTTGTCAGACAGGTTCATACATATTTAACCCCCCTCTCACTGACAAAAGGGCCCATTATCATACCTGGAGATTGTGAAAACCCAGAAATCACATATACAATGGTTAAACAACTCTATCCAAACCTAAAAACGCAGCATCTATGGGATGACATGGTGTCCCTGGCTGTGTCATATGTGAACTCCAAAACAAACAGGCCCTGCACCTGAACAGTCTGTTGAGACTCACCCTCTGTACAGGATATGAAACTGTTGAATGGGTTACAGCAACGTTTGGCACACTCCACAAGTGTTGATGCACAACATACCATGGGAACTATTGTCTTATAAGCTTAATAAGCCTGATCTGCAAGTCCATGGAGTCCATCTTTATGGAACTCATAAACAGAGCTATTGGGAGCCTACAAACACCCAACCCTACCCATTTTGGTTTGGTCAGGGGCAGATCATGGTCCCTAAACCTGCTAGACTGTATTCAAGGCAGTTACCCAGGATATACATCAATGAAATGAGCTCCACACGGCCTACATAGACCTTGAAAAGCCCTTTTCCAACATCCCACGCACATGTTGTATCCACAAAATCAACATGCTGTGCATAAACACGTATGTCATCTGATCGATTGCCAGCTGGGGCACAGATAGATCCCACAAGGTAAGAATTGTGGTCTCCCTGTTGGACTGTAAGCTGGTAACAACTGTTGTCCCCCATGGCCTGGGACCCCTCCTGTCTGGTGTATACTTTTCAGAAGTATAGTCAAACACATGAGGGCTATGGTTAGCAAAGTTTGTGGATGACTGCAAAATGGTTGTTATAATCGATGTTTGGGACAACAGAGACATCCTTAAAAAGGGTTTCAGTCAGACAGATGTGGTGTCAAAATTATGGCCTTGAGCTACAGTCATACAAATACCACATAGGTGCCAACACCCTAAATATGGAGGTAATAATAAGGGGTCTATGGACACATGTGGATAGTCATCTCTACTTTCACAAACACATTCACAAAGTGGTTAGAAAATCATGCTATGTGTCCGCACTAATTGACAAACCTTTTGCATGTAGGTCAAAGGAGGTTCCCTCTACTCATCAGTCATCAGACTCATCAGAGAGTACCACGACACACTTGCGATGTATCTGACTAGGCACCTTCAGCAGCTGGAAAGACCACTGAAGTACCTCAACAAGAGGATTACTGGCCTCAAACAGTTGCCCCATGTAACAAGACTGAAGTAACTCAATCTGTACTCTGTTGCATACCGTCTACTCTGGCGATCTCTGCCCAACAGATAGGTCCATGTCCAATGCAGAACTGATGTACATGCTCTATCTGAAGTAACCCCAAGCTCACTGTGTCACATGCTCTAGGGATATAATCATCACAACAATAAATAGAACATGTTGGAGGGATACATTTCTAACTCACAGACTTCCCTTGCTTTGGAACAGGTTCCCAACCTACATTAAGCTGAGTCCCTCACTGACATTCTTCCAGAGGAGCCTTGATGAGTGTATGTGAAACTGAACTTTCACACCATGGATCACTTCATCAGCTCTACTACACAGAGGCATAGCGAACTAACCCCAAGTGTGGTGATAGCTGCACACTCTGGCCATACTAATATATGCCTTCAGGCAGATAGTCTATTACCTACCTATGTACCTGTATATGTAGGGGGAACACAGTATAATAAGCCAAAGATGGATGGGCATAGATGTGTGTAAGAGGATGACCATGACAAGGAGCCATTCAGGACTGTCCCACCCAGCACACATCCCAATGGCACAAAAGACATGAGGTGCACATCTCACCCACTGTACATAATAGCCACCAGTATCTGTAAGCAGTACAGAGTATGTGGTGCATGTGCCTGCTGTACAACATGACTGTACAATGAAGTACACATCTACTATCTGTAGACATGTACCTGTCACATAGGTTCATAGGTATGTAGTAGACTATCTTCACAAAGGCATATATTAGCCTAGGCAAGTTGTACAGCTTTCACCACCCCATTGGTTAGTCTCCTAAGCCCTAATTCTAATAGTTAGTACCCTAAGTGCCTAGCTAGTAGGGCTGCTGATATGATCCCTGGCGTGAATTGTCTGTTTCTCATCCACTCATCAAGGTTCCTAATGAAGAGTGTCAGCGAGGGGCTTTGTCTTATGTACATTGGGACTCTGTTCCACAGTAAGGCAAGTCTCTGGGATGGTACTCTATCCCTCCAACATGTTTTATTCATTGTTGTGATGAGGTTCAAATCCGTGGAGTGGGTAGTGTGACTCAATTTTGTTTTCCTTAGATGGAGCATATTCAACAGTTATGTGTTAGACATGGCTCTGTATGTTAGGCAGAATTTGCCTCTGAGTTGGTGGTATGCAACAGAGAACAGATTCAGTATTCTCAGTTGTGTTGCATAACACAACTGTGTGAGGCCAGTAATCCTCTTGGTGAGGTACCTCTGTGGTCTCTCCAGCTGCTGGATATGCCTAGTCGAGTACATTCAACATGGTGCATTGTACTCAATGATGGGTCTGATGACTTAAGAGTAGAGGGTGATCACTACCTCTTTTGATCTTGATGTAAACCCTTTGTTGATTAGGTGGGCCTCATAGGATTTCCTAACCACTTTGGCAACATGGTTGTCAAAGAAAAGATGACTATCTACTTGTGTCCACAGATCCCTTATTACCACGTCAGTTTTTAGGGGATAACACCTATGTGGTAGTTTGTGGGTACTTTGTTTTTCCCAAAGGGGATTACTATGCATTCTTTTGTATTGAGCTTGAGGCCATGATTCTGACACCACACATCTGTCTCATAGTGTCCCTTCTGGAGAATATTTGTGTCATCCACGGAATCTATTATGGCACACACTTTACAGTTCCCAGCAAACTTAGTCAACCACAACCTTCCTGTGTTGGCATGTACTTCTGAGAAATATATACCAAACAGGAGGGTCCCCAGGACTGAACTCTGGTGGACACCAGTTGTTACCGGTTTAGAGTCGGACATGTAGCCAGCAACTCTTAATTTGTGGGATCTATCTGTGAGCCAGTTTGCAATCCATCTTGTGATGTATGGATTTATGCCCAGGTTGGTGAGTTCATCTATGATACCTGACTGGGGAATGGTGTCAAAGGCCTTAGCAAGGTATAGGTAGGCTGTGTGGAGCTCATTTCAATCATCTGTAGCCTGGGTAGCTGTCTCAAGAAATCAACCCAGATCAGGATGCATGATTTGCCTTTGACAAAGCCAAACTGGGTGTGCTGAACTGTGTGAAGGTTCCCAATGTCTTTATTGTTGAGTTCCATTCTGATTGGCTCCATTGCCTTGCAGATCAGATTCATCAGGCTCATTGAGCAGGAATGCCAAGGGTCTGTTGTGGCCCCACACCTGTGGAGTGGGAAGAATGTTGCTGTGCAACATTCTATGGGTACATATCCTGAAGAGAGGATGTAGAGAGAGGTGTAGGTATCCTTGATGAATATGGATACATCCCCGCTCTATGTGCTATGATCCAGGTTCTGATGCCGGAAGGTATGGAATGAGTACTATCCTGGTAGTGTTGGTGTGCTCTCTGGAGCCTTGAACTAGGTTTCTGTTACTGCACAGATATCAATATTCTCCATACTGAGGAGTACCTTGAGTGTGTGCATTTGGAGGCTGAGACTTCTGGCATTGAGTAGCATTTAGCTCACTTTGTGGTTATTTGTGTTGGTTACGGGGGTTAGTTTGTCCTTTGAGCCTTGCCTAAAAAAGGTAATATGGGGACAGCAAGAGCCTTGGCCAGTATACAGAAGCATAGGGGTGACAGGTGCAAACCATCTCTAATGAAGCAATGAGGCTTGTCTGTCATGTCATCCCAGGCAGACTGAGACTGGATCCTCTTTGAATGACCCCAGAAGCTCAACCAATTGTTGAAGTTTATCCTCTTTCTGTTATATTGCAGTATCATGTAGGTGAAGGTAAGATGCTACTCAAGGTCAGGGTCATACCAGCCTGGGCTACATGATCATAGAACTACTACATATCTCTTGTCATGTTGTCCTGGGAGGTATGTCTCAGATCATTCCCATTGATATGTACAAAGACCATATCATATATGTACCTGTTCTGGAGTGATGTAAGTGATTGTGTTATGTGGTGGATCATAGCAACTGACAGACAACTGACAGTAACCTTCCTCTTGTCCAGCCTAGTGAGTGGAATATCTGTGTGCCTGACTATGGAGTCACCTATTACTACTGTGTTGGGTATGTTGTTTTGCCTTAGGGCCTATTGTGAGGCACACTGCTTTGGTGTATTATGTGTTTTCTGGCGTGTGCTTTGAGGTGCATGTTGCTTGCTTGTCTGCTTAGGAGGACACTTTCTCTTTTTCAGATTAATATTTGTATTTCTCCGAATATGTTAATGTGTATTTATGCGTGTGTTTTGCTGGTGCTTATATTGTAGGTCTTTGTGAGACTGTTGGTGTTGTGCTTGTATGACCCTTTTCCTCTTGACTGTATTTTCCACTATTGGGTTGACAGAGCTTAGCCTCCAGTTTGACCCTGTGTGTGCCAGCATGTAGTGCATCAACCCATATATGATATGGTTATGGCCTATGCACACAATACACTCACAATACACCTAGTATGATAAACCTGCTGAGGTTAGCAAATGTGAAAAAAAACTTTGGGCAAACTGTCAGCAAGTAGTGTCTGTATTGCATCCTGTAACTCCATACTGCTTGCTGAAGTGTAAAAGAGTACTTAGTTTAGATTAAGAACCCCGCACTTGCCAACTGTGTGTGTGTCTGTCTGTCTCTCCCTGGGGAGAGAGCAACCTTTTTGGAGACTACTTACACCCCTTAAAAGTGATATACTCATCTTTGTCAAGTCTGATGATGTCACCATCCTACAAATACACCTGTGGGAAAGTAAAAACCCAGTAATGAGTATAGCGCATCGTGTAAATGCATACTATTGTAGTATCATAATGTAGTTATGTAGGAGTTTGAATCCCACACTTGCCGATGCTGTGTGTGTCTGTCTCTCCCTGGGAAGAGAGCAACCTTTTTGGAGACTACTCACACCCCTTAAAAGTGATATACTCATCTTTGCCAAGTCTGATGATGTCACCATCCTACAAATACACTTGTGGAAAGGTAAAACCTCAATAATGTGTATAGTGTGTCATGTAAATGCATACTGCTGTAGTATCATAATGTAGTTAGGTAGGGTTTTAATCCTGCATTTGCCAAGTGCGTGTGTGTCGGTCCCTGGGAAGAGAAAGCAACCTTTTTGGATACTACTCACACCCCTTAAAAGTGATTTACTCATCTTAGTCAAGTCTGATGATGTCACCATCCTACAAATACACCTGGGGGAAGGTGACAGCCCAGTAATGTATATAGTGTGTCATGTGAATGCATACTGCTGTAATATCATAATGTAGTTAGGTAGGAGTTTGAATCCCGCACTTGCTAACGGTGTGTTTTCTAGGTGTGTGATACCATTGGTCAATGTGTTGTGGGTATTCATTTTTTCTAGTGTATTACATATCACAATGACAACTGTATGTGAATAACACATGTAAGGTAGCTGTGGGGCAAAGCCATATACATACATGTGACCTCAATTTTTTCATAGGTGGGTACTATGCTTTCTCCATGAAAGCATCTGTTAGCCTTGCCAGAGCGTGCTGGCGCTTTCCAGACCTTAGGTTACTTCTGCATGCTTGTGACAAGCTTAGCCACTGCAGTGATCCCTGGGCTACGTCTTCTGTTTCACATCCACTCATCACGGTTTCTATTGAAGAGTGTGAGTGAGGGTTTATGCTTGAGGTATATTTGAATCCTGTTCCAAAGCAAGCAAAGTCTGGCAAAGATGACTAATCATTATAGGTGTGCAACAACCTCTGTTGATCTGCATGCAAACCCTTTATTGCTTATGTGCTCCACAGAGGGATTTTCAAAACCCTTTGGTAATGTGATTATCAAAGGAGAGATGCCTAAACACATGGCTCTGTGTATACATACCTGTTCCACATTTTGGGGGCAACTACCTATGTGGTACTCTGGGGATACTTTGTTTTCTAAACATGGATAACTATGCTTTCTTTGGCTTATAGCTTTACAGCATGATTTTGACACCAGGTATCTGTGTCTATGATACCCTTTTGGAGGATGTGTGTGTCATCTGGAGAATAAAGTATAGCCCACAGTATGCATTTTCATCAAATGTGGGCAGACATATCCCTACTGTGTTTGCCTGTACCTATGAAAACTATATGCCAAACAGGAATGGTCCCAGGACTGAGTGCAGGTGAATACCACTTGCTACTGGCATAGAATTGTACATGGAGGCTGCAAATGCTACTGTGTGTCCTACATCTGTGCGTCAGTTGTCAATCCATCATCTCACAGTCGTTTATGGTCAGTCTGTTGAGGTTATGTATAATACCAGAATGTGGGATGGGGTTGAATTGTTGGGTGAGCTATAGCTTGGCTGTGTGGACCTCCCCTCACTTACCTATAGCCTTGTTAACTGGTTTGAAGTCTACTAGGTGTAGGAGCCATGATCTGGCCTTTGGAGAACCTAAGTGGGTATGGTGCAGTGTTTGCAGGTCCATAATGTCTCTGTTAATGAGTTCCATAAAGCTGTGCTCCATAGCCTTCCAGATAACATTTGTCTGGCTTATAGGGCGAGAGTTTCCAGGATCTGTTGTAGCCCTACACTTGATCAATTTATGTTAACATTTGCACTTGGTGTGACGAGGGTGGACAGGATTATGAATAAGTATATTAGAGGGTCAGCCTGGGTTTGAAGGTTAGTAGACCAAGCCAGATAGGCAGAATTATGTTGGTTTGTACATGTGCTGAGGAGGGATGCAGAGTATATTGTGAAAAAGATGCTAAGGATGAAGCTGCCAGGTAACAGGAAAAGAGGAATGCCTAAGATGAGGTTTATGGATGCGGTGAGAGAGGACATGCAGGTGGATGGTGTGACAGTGCAAGATGCAGAGGGCAGGAAGAAATGGAAACAGATGATCTACTGTGGCGACCCCTAATGGAAGCATCTGAAAGGTGAAGAAGAAGAAGAAGTTGCAGCTCAACACTTGTGGACTGTGAACACCAATACTGTGTGCCATTCCACAAGTATGCAACCTGTATAGAGGCTGCATCTGAACAGAGTGTTTAGGTGAGGGGTTACTTCATATGTCAGCTTATGTATGACACAGCCAGGGACACTGCCCAGTACCATTGCCACTGTGGTTCGGACTTTGGTAAAGAGATATTTTAACTAGAGTGTCTGTAAATCATCAGGTTTTACATTCTTCAGGTCTGGAAATGTGGCCCTTGTGTAACGACAGGGTGGTGAAATCCAAATTCAAACTGTCTGACAAGATATTGGTAATGTCATTCAGATAAGTGTACTTTGTGACCATTTACATTAACTCTGACCCGATCTGAGATTTCCTCTCTAGATTATAAACAACACTAAAGAAAGCTTTAGTGTTGTCTTTGGAATCCTTGCCAATTTGTATTTTGAAGCTTGCCTTGTATGATTAATGAGGGCTTGTATTTTCTCAATGATACTAACCAGAGAGGTTATCCTTTCTTGGTATGTAACTCTTTTTTGGTACAACTTCACACCTTCTATTATATATTTAGTTTATGGCAGGGGTCCGTGAGACTAATGCACTTTTACTGTATAAGTGAGTATTTATTGTGTTTGTGATAGCACGGTCCATGCAACCCTGTAGGTGAACAGTGTACATTACTAAAGGATTATGCAGCTGGGACAGTGTTAACCTTAGTAATGCAAACCAATGACAGATAGCAACAACAGCATCACTCACAGCACAGTGTCAACCCGTGTCATACACACACATGCGTACTCAAGTTCCAGAATGTGTGTAGTACAATGCATACTGGCCACCAATAGAAAATATGGAGTGTTAACACTGGCCAATACAGGGCATGTCACCCTGCCCATGTGTCCAATATGCATGTACATGCAGACAGTGCACCTCCACCATGTTCACAAATGGACACCTGCAAACCTGTGTTGCACACACCCCACACTTACTGTCCACTGTATAATGCATGCTAACACAACTGCACACATCAGCCAAATGGCACATGGGCAAACAAAACACAATTGGAATAAACACTGGTGAAAACAATACAACACTGCTAATTATAGCTTTAATGCATCATGCCTGCTCAGCTACACCTTCAAGAATATCATTACACTTTACTGCTGACAACATGCTACACATCCAACAATTGCTTTACTATTTTAAAATCACCCTTTGCATCAGCACCATGTTAGCTTGTTCCTGCATCAATGTTACAGATGACAGGAGGTGGCACAGGTTTCATCATATGCACAAGAGTGTGTTGTTGGTTTGCCAGAGGCCTACACTGCGCCATACAATCAACATGTGTGTGTGAGTGTGTGTGATGGCCATGAGTACTGTTATGGGCCAATGTTGATGTCATTTGTGCGGGTATGTGTTTGTCCTAGGTTTCTGGCTTATGTGTGTGTGTGTCTGCATGCACACAGTTCCACCATGAGGCTGCCATATATGGGGATTTGTGAGACACCTACAGACTGTACCTGACAGGTTTTATAGATCACCGTCTCTGGCCATGGATATGGAACCTCTGCCTGGCAGGGGTGCTACAGACAGTATCTGGTACTAATCCAGATTGGGTACTATCCTCAGAGATTGACAAATGTCCACTGAATCCAGGTCTTTCTGGGACTGGCCAGAGCCACATGCACGTGGTCTGCTAGGATGGTCTATTGACAACCCCCCCCAACATTGCTGGGGCTGGTACTGGCACTATGGGAGTGGTTGTGACTTACTGGATGTCCACGGCAACCTCCAGCTGATGATGTTGCAGGCATACGTCCATGTCGATGTCGCAACCGTCCTGCACTGTCCTGACACATGGACATGGATATTGTGGAGGACATCCAATGTCTCACCCCAACGTCTATCAATGACCTCAGTGTAGTTACGTATGGCACCTGCTAGGTCACAGATACTGTCATTTACAGAGGTGTAATGAGCCCTCTGTGCCCTTATCCACTGTCTGGTGTACAGCTCCATTGGTGTCTGTGCCTCCAAGACAGCCTGGAACATGCGTGTGGTAGAAAGAGGTGGGAACGTCTGCCAGGGGCATGATGACCAGCAGTGCTCTGACGAGAAATCCTGAGCATCTGCCTATGTGGTACCATTCCAGACATCTGGCTATGGCTGCTGTGTCCTGATACATGTGCCATAGATACCACACTGTCCTGGCCAGTGCCAACTGTGCACTGTCCCTCAGCTAAGGGCAATGGTGATGATGGATGTACAGGCAGTATGACTGTGTGAATGGATGGGGTGGAGACTTGTGTACTGTCAACTGGTGGCCCAGCAACAGACCCTGACAAACATGCCTGTGCCTCAACACACCTATCCTCATTATCACTGTCTGTCTCAGTGACATCAGGTACCCTGCTGTACTGAACCAGCACCACCTCTCCAGCTGTGAGAGGAAAACAGGAAACACACTTTAAGATGTGAACATGACTTCAGACCACATGCACACATGCACACACATCAAACTACACTCCTCCCAAAAGCACCCTCACACAACGCCAGCAATCACAGAACATACACAATAGCAGGTGATGGTGGAGTACGGTATCACAAGCAAAACAGTCATATCACACCTGTCAGCATGCAAGACATGTGTTGCTCAAAAGCATGCAGTGCAAGTGTAGTCAATCCTTGTTACTAACAGTATACATGGCTTTGATGCATGTGTTTTGTTATTAGATGATAGCCCTCTCCCTGGGACACAATGCGTACATGGACACAACATTGCTGTGCAGGTATTCATAACCCTGTGATGTACTGTGCACCATAACTCACAGGTGTACATACCATTTCTGGATGTGTATCTGTGTGTCAGATAGGTATCCAATGCTGATTACAGCCTCTGTGTCTTTAGCAAATAATTGTAGACACGTGTTAATAGTGGACGCGTTTTTAGCACATGCATGTTGAGTATTCACACAACATCATCAGTGGTGCATGGATAACTGATAGAAAACCATTCGGCCACATATCCAATGTGCGGTACTTATGGTGAGTGTAGATCATATTGTGGACATGCCAGTCTCATCCATGACATGGCAAGCTAAAACTTGACTGCATATTTAAACACTACGTATACCCAATATGTGTCACATGACCTAACCACTCAATAGCATCACAAGACATATATGTGTCAGTTGTGCAAATGTTGATTGGTATGCATACTGTTTAGAGGTGCATATGTGTGCATACATGCATCATTATGGTGTGTAGCAATGACAGCTATGTGTAGTACTATGGTTACAATAACTGGATGTAGTATAGTACCATAGGCCATCATCATGAGGCATCAGGTGGTCACTCAAGGCTGCAAATGTTTCAGAAACCAGCACAGATCATGCTGTGCCAGAACTGTACTACCTTGGCTAAATTCACCATTTCACAACCAGTTGCTACGTGATTTTGTAAGGAGGCCAATAAGGAGCATTCCCTGACATGAATGTGTAGTGTGTTGCAGAGGGTTTAATTGCCCCAGGATAGGCCACTATCCCTCAGGTATATTCTGTGTAATGTGTGGATGAGATTTTGGATACTGAAGTGTGTCTTTACAGAGGGTTTGAGAATCCTTTATTTGTAGCATGTTAAAATGCTCTGTGTATGACATAGATGTGTATGTTATGTGGATGTTGAGTATCAACTGCGCCTATCAAATGGACACTTTAGTCTAGCCACATTTGTTTGTGATGGTCTGGGTATTGCATGTGTTTGAGGCTGCTAATCACATTAGTGAAATGTACGTGCTCCTACACTAAACATGCACAGCATGCATTATGGGTAGATGGGTTACATGTGTACATGGCCTACACCTTAACTATGACATGCACTTTTTATTTCCAATAATAAATGTATAACACACTCACCAGCATCTGTCTGCTGCCTTGATGTCACCCCAGAGGTACCTACATAGAGATGAGACAGTTTGTCAGTGGCCACAACTGTGGCATTGCTACTGTGTGTTTGCAATCTTACAGTACAACAGTTTACATTCACAGGGCTACAGATTATGTTCCAAATTATCAGTATTGCACAACAACAGTCTCCACATCTTTGAACGACACACTCCACATCTCACATATGCATGTTATACCAATACAGATAACAGTAGTCTACAGATATGCCATGTTACCTGCCTGCTCCATGTGTGCTTGCTAGGTGGCTCCAACCTCCATCATGGTGTATGTCTGCTGCTGTTGTTGTTGGGCAGGTGCCACCAGACTCATGAGCAGCTCCTCCACTCTGGTGAGGGGGATGGATGCTAACACCGCCCCCTGTTGCAAGCTGTTCCGTATGCACAGCAGCGGCACACTGACAGACATGTCAGAGAAGATCACTGCAGTGGTGGCATACCTGCTCATATGTGCAGTTATGCAGGCCTACCTCATTGACCCTGCAGACAAGATCTTGCCATATTGCAGTATGCTCCTGCTGGTCCTGGCTGGTTCATGAAATGAGTAAATGGTTTTGCTGAATCATAATGCAAGCGATGATATAATCTTTAGCCCTATTGTAGTTTGGGTTCCTGTGGTGGGCCATGATCCCTGGAAGACATAAATACAAAAATATGTCTGAGCAAGTCATATAGCACATTTAACATTATACAGTACAGATATCACTAAACTGATATATATATATATATATATATATATATATATATATATATATATATATATATATATATATATACACATATACTTACATACAATAATACAATATGTTGTACCTGAGCACAGATTACAATAATTACTCACACACATACATCTACATGTTGGAGTACATTTATGTAGTGTTGTATGATTGTACTGGATGTTATGTTTGTGACTACATAAATGATATGTATATCTGTGATGGCTTAGTGGCAAATCACTTATGCTGTAATGTGAATGAATGTGGGTTTTTTCCTAGTAAATGCTTTTTATTTTGTTACTAGCCAAAACAAAGGTTGGGGCTACAGATGGAATAAGGCACATTTCAGCAGTTGCAAGTGGGTTTTCAGAAGGGTAAGCACAGCTTATGAAAGTTTAGTAACCTATAAGCTAACCGAGAGTGAAACACTGTAACTGCCACTTATCACTGCTCACCCCACAACTGCTTGAAAGTGCCTTGCTCACTCTCTATCTAATGAACCATGTTCTGTACAGCAACAAAATAAAATCACTATATAAGACTATACAAGAGTACCTGACACACTGTATGCAACATGGTGCACCACCTAGCCACAGCAGATATACATCAAGCTGATGTGTAAAGAAATATATCATCCATCACAATCAGTTTAAGCTCCAGTAAATGTATTAATATTATACCACACAACTTGTTAATGCCAAACCCATGGCCAAAATATGTGCACAATTGGGAATATAGGTCACATACTGCTGTAATACACTGTGACTGTTGCTAGATACACAGTTATATGTATTACTACACATGTGTCAAAGGACATGTTACAGACATACCCACACACATGTCAGACATAATTACAGGACAGAAAGGCAAACCACGAAAAATGAAATGCTGGTTAATATTTCTTCTTTATTTGGTTGAGCGCTTTCATTTTCCTGTCCTTTAAGACCACAAATCCAATATATAGATATATTGGGATTTGTGGTCTTAACCTGTTAAATTCATCGGCAAATTTGTATCAAAATACAAATCCCAGAATACACTGTAGTTCTACTTGTATTGCAACGCCTGCGATGAATTGAACAGAGTTAAGATCACAAATTTTGCCTTTAGGCTGGAAAGTTTTGGTGGAACTGACTTGTCGACGAAAGGACAGGAAAATGAAAGCGCTCAACCAAATAAAGAAGAAATATTAACCAGCATTTCATTTTTCGTGGTTTGCCTTTTGGATCCATCACAGGGAAGCAGTTATTTGGTCTGTGCTTTATTTATTGGTGGACTGTTTCTCATTTTGGATTTTTTATAATTACAGGACACAAAGGTATGACAACCCAGTTAAGCTTTCAGTGTGTACTATACAGTACTGTGTGTTAGTACTTACACAACCTTAATCTTGAGAAATGTAATCTGTGATGAATACAGGGACCACACAAAACAGTGGATGGATGCAAGCAATGTGGACATACACCATACTTTGCTATACAGGCCCAGAGCTTCAATTAGTACTGCAGTACACACAGGGTTTGCTTTCAAGATCGGTACCAATCAATAATCATATATGTAGTGCTTTAGCCTCCAATGACACACCCTAGTTAAAACCAAGGGACCTAATCACACTGTATGCAATAGCACTTGTTCTGCCTAGCAACAGAATACACAGCTTTTGCTAGGATCAAAGCAAGGACCCAGAATACCATAAAATAAACAGTTTCCCAGAAAGCTATCCCACAGATGCATATCTTTGATGTATTCACAAACATATTGACCATCACAGTCAGTCAACAGTACAGAGAATCTATTGCAACAAGTAGATGTAGGTGTGTATGAGTATATATATATATATATATATATATATATATATATATATATATATATATATATATATATACATGCATACATATCCATTTGTCTACATATATATATATATATATATATATATATATATATATACATATATAGGCACTTATACAATTCATCTTTCATAGTGAGAATATAAATCATACAAAGGTTGTAAGGTGTACAGTAATATAATAACATCGCACAGTCTTGGGATAAATGCATTGAAGGTGTTCACAGCCCAGGTAGATTTAGCAGGCCTTACTGGCTTCAACATTGCAAACTGAACAAACCACCCACAGTGTTTAACCACCACATGTCATATACCAGCACTGTATGCTGTCATGTTTGTCATACACTAAAACCTACATACAAATATGCGCATACTAACCTTCACCAACATATATATCCCCCCTTCTCAAACAGTTGCAATATGTTGTCCCCTGCTCTATGCACATATACAGATGTGAATATATATGACACATATATATTTCTCTCTATGTGTGTAGCATACACACACATGGTCCACACTGTTGTAAGTCCCTGGACCTCACAGCTGAACTGTCGGGCCTTGCTGCAACACAAACAGGTGTCACATATGAACACAGACTAAGATTTGGGGGGTTATATATGGCAACAGATACTAGATAAGCATACTAAACTGCTACAGCACTTGCCAATGCTAAGCTACACTTTAATATGACTATCATGTATGTGTTGTTCTGTCACACCCATGTTTATATAATGTCAGCGCTAATCCCCCCAACAGCCATTGGCCACACTACTGAACAGAACACAGATAACATGGATCAGATCTTTGACATTTAATGCTGAGCTACACATTTCACAGGTATGTCCTACTGCCCACAGGTACACACAATATTGTCCATAGCAGTAGTTAAGCAGAACATCTGTGCAGAAAGACGTACTGCTGCCACATATGAATGTTTCACATTATGTAGACTATTCTTCAATAACATCTACTACATGCCAGTAAATACATATGTGTCCCATACCTTTCCTTTGGATAATTTGGTAATATTTCTTTTTCCTTCTCTCTCTCTCTCTGTCTCTCTCTCTCTCTCTCTCTCTCTCTCTGTCAGTCTCTACAATAGAGTGATTGAGTTTGTTGGCATAGATTGCAGCCTGCTTTTGTAGGAATTGCACATGAGCATGTGATGGCCTCTGCACCAATTAGTGCCCACCATTTGCCAATTGCATGCGGCCTGCTGTGTAGTAATTGAAGTAATCACTGTCATAGCAACCTAGTACTATAAATTGCTGACTCATGTAGGCGTGGCCCTTTCAGCTTTCCAAGATGGAGATCATCCTTGTTTGGTGTGAACATCATTGTTTAGGACAGAAGGTTGGAATAGTTCTTATATAAGAAGCCAGAGGTGTAGCCAAAGATTTACATTTTGTACTCAGACCTAATGTTGCTGCTTCTAGTACCCACTTGTCAGCGTAAAAATGTACTCACCCCTCAAAATGCTACCCCAAGATACATGGAAAGATGTACTTTTTTTTCAACTGTTACAATTAACTGCCATACAAAGCTAGTTATAGAGATGTATTCCTTTGGCACAAGAAATGTTTGTGAACTGCTATACTGTGAATATTCATTTACACAGTTCTAAACATTTTGTGCTTTTTTAGTGTTGACATTAGCATGAGCTGCTGAGAAAAACTGGACTCATTTCAGTACAGTGAGTATGCTTACCTACATCCTTAGTAGACCCTGCACACACAGGTAAAATCTACATTTGGGTAGGGTTGTAAATGTACAGAGAGCATAAGTAGTATTGTGTGCATTTTATCTTGCTGGACTTACAGGGTTGCTGTGTGCATGTTACTTTATCAAGGAATGTAGTCTGCGTAACTCCCAACTGTGGACCTATCCACATGATAGCCAGAGAATAGCATGCTATTTTTTGTCTGTGCACCACACAGGTCTTTTCACCAATAGAGCAATGGCATTCTTACAGTTGGCTGCTCCCAGTACATGACTACATCCATTTGTATTTCAATGTTTTATTCCTACATAAGGGTATGTTTCTAAAACTCATTCCAAATCTATTTGCACAGTGTGTAACAGCAGAAAGGCTAATATGCCTCTGTGTTTCTGCCTCTGCCCTAAACAGATATGCCAGTGTTTGTCCTGCTGTGATACTGTGTGGGGTTGTAAGGTGATGGTGTAACATTATTTCCTGCTAGAATGGCTGCTTCTCTTATCACAGTCATGTAATGTAATGCTACAACAACTGTTGGTCAACATCCACAGAACAAGTTGTGTGGTATGGTATTCCTAATTTTCCTTTACATTCACTCATTCTGATGCATGATATAATTATTAAAGCACCATCTTAATGTATATCTACTGTGGCTTAGTGGTACTTCACGTTGTGTAGTGTGTGCAAGGTCTGGGGTTCGAGACATACAGAGGTGTTTTATTTTGTTCCTGAGCAGAACAAGGGCCCTCACATACAGGGTGTCTAAGGCACTTTTAAGCAGTTGTGAGTGGGTTTGTGTGGGTTTGCACAATGCCTTGCTTTGCTTAGCCAAGTGCAAACAAGCACAAACCCGAGCAAACCCGCTAACTACTGCTTAATAATGCTTACTCCCGTTCACCCCCGCGCTAATTTCTTTGAAAGAAAAGAAAAATGGGGAGATAGGAAAGTGGTGAAAAAGGGGCACAAAGAGGGAAAGACAGTAAGGAAAATAGCTCGGGATGTGCAGGATGGGTGTAGGGAAGGTCCATAGCTGCCCATTTCTTCAACAGCAGCAGCTGTGCATATGCAATAAATTTGGAGGTAGATATGAACCCTTCAACCCCTGAGAGAGGGGTGAGGACAACAAAGTATGTTGTAATGCCAATTAAACAACATTTCATGTGTCCAGTGGACATGTGTGCAAAATGGGCAGCTATGTATGGGGCATAATTTTTTTTTTTGGGAACAGACTGCCCATTTATTTTCAGGTGAGAGTGGAATGTGGGGTAGGGGAAGTAGGTATATTTGGGGAGGTAGGTTGGGGAGGTAAACAGACAAGACAAACAAGATGCATACAGGGGCAGTATATGACACATGTGGTAAGTGAACACCTTTGATGGGGCGGGATGTTTGGAAATCGCAAGCCCATGAGCCCCCAGATGGCAACAGTGGGACTGAGGTCCCCACCCATGGGCAGTCACCACTGCACCGTCACGGCCCAGAAGGTGGCTGTGCTGGGGGCTGTGTAGGAGGGGTAGGCTGACCCATGAGTTGCGCCACTCGGGCCTCAAGCTGGCATAGAGGTTCTGCAACAGAACATTCAATCTCTCTATGCACCACAGCCCTGACCGTACGAAGGGTGATAGGTGCCTCTCCACCCACACTTGCACTTGGGGCCGAGCCCCATCCCCTGCAGTGCTTCCACCCAAGTGTGGCACAGGGCCAATGGAGGAGGAGGTCCCAGGCTGGGCACTGGATCTGCTGGTGCCAGGTGCCATGGCCAGCTGAGGTGGGACAGGTGGGTCCGCTGGGACCGGCCTTCTCATACGAACTATGTTTTGAAGAGTTTAATAATGATATGGGTTAGTAACAGTCAACAGCATTCTCAATTAGTTATAACAGCATGCAGAAGTATTCCCATTAACCCAACACACCATATTTTCAACAGTTGAAAAGCAAGCATAACACATGCATATATAGAACAATAGTGGACATTACAACAGCATGCAGGTTTAATTGATGGCAACATGCCACCAATATTGTGCTATTTTAACAGGGCACATGCATAGAAATAAATGCAAATATTTATAAACTAATAGGACATATGTCCCAACAAATGTTTTGAAATTAGACATACTGATTGAGGTGTGGAATTGCATTTTTATGCACATACAGTAGGGTGGAAAAAGATAGCTCAATTAACAACTTATATATCCTTTCTAGTTTTCACTACATTCCTATTAACTGCAGTTATATGTCTCTTACATGTATTATTACACTACCCAATGTCCTTATATTGTGCAATTGGATTTTGCTAGATCATTATATACATGAGCTGTATCTTACATACAAACTGTCAAAGATGCAGATGTTACTGCAACATATTTTGAGAGTTGCTCACACATACTACTGCTTAGATGGTACACTGACAGCTCTACCTTCATATAATTATCTAGATATGTTCAGGTGAAAGTATCAGTTATATGTTAACAGCTCCTTACATTTCTGGCAGCACACTGACATTTCTGGGGAACACAATACCAAGCTACTATTGTGCCAGATTAACCTGTACATGCTGGCCATGAACCAACAGTTGAGGGCTATAAATATGCATAAAAGCTACTGGCACTCCCTTCATCCATGTTATATGGGCCTACCCAAGTGTGGTTGACACTGCTTAATACAACACTGCTATTTGTAGAATGCAACAGTACAACATATCAAAGAAAATGACACAGACGCACTCCAAGAATTATACATTTATTAAGGGATTATTACACCTTTATTTATTGGGTTAAAACACTTTTTGAAGGCTCTCTCATTTTTTTTATATAACAGCACATGCAGAATAATTACTAACCTGCCTCATGACACAGCCATTGCAGCCTATCTTCATGGTCTTGCAGATTCATAGCCCGGTCACCTGCAGCTGTGAAGTAAATGTATATAAAAGTAAATAATTACTAACCTGCCTCATGACACAGCCATTGCAGCCTATCTTCATGGTCTTGCAGATTCATAGCCCGGTCACCTGCAGCTGTGAAGTAAATGCAGTGATATCAAGACATACCTATCCATAGTATAGAATAACATGGCAATTCTTAACTACTTAATGCAATGGCTACTTACTCAGTACTGGAGCATTAGGCATCCTACGAGATTCCTGGATCCACCGGTCCAGTTCATCCCCCCTATGCCACTTTAGGTCAGAATAATGGTGCCTGACCTGCTCACCGGTCCAAGGAACATCAGTGGCACTGGTGAGATCATGGGCAAGACTGTTCCAGGCCTCTATTTTATATTGGGTACCCTGGTACTGGCCCTGCAGGAGTCTTTGCTCATGTTTGTGGATTAGGAGCCAAACCATAATTTTGGACTCCTGGATGCCCCAGCAATGTGCTCTAAACCGAGTTCCCTTACATACACCAGCCATGCTGACTGCAGAAGGAAGCTACAACCAGTTATAGCAAGTATTCCTGCATGTGGAGATTAAATATGCCTCATTTCCTGCACTTATTTGTGATTGGCCAGTTTTGGAAAAGCTCAGCTGTGGGGATGCCTGCTTAGCTGATGTTGGCAAAGTTTAAAATCCCTTTGATAGATATGTCTCTGTTGAAAGTGCATATTTGTAAAATGCTATCATGGCTTAGTGGTTAAGTACTGTGACTATAGCGCACAGTATCCTGAGTTAGAGCCCTGTCACTGCTTTTTATTTTCCTGCTGGGCAGAACTGACTGGTTAAGGAACAGTAAAGTAGGTGTGAGCATGTTTACCTGACTTTGCCCGACTTTGCCCGACGATGCCCGACATTGCGCTGGTTACCGCGGAGTTGCGCGAAGGTAATCAGCAGTAATGTGCGGTGAACCTGTGTTACTCCTTCTTAGCATTGCGCAGCTACACGCAAATGCATTTAAATATGCTCAATACTGGTAGCATGTGGTTAGCAGTGCTTTATATTGCTTAAAATAAGGTACTCATGCCTAAGAATGCATAAACATTTCACCTTCATATATATATAATTCATGCACTACTAAATTTAACATTAAAATGCTTTTTACAAACTTATACCTAAAAAAATGTCAGGAAATGTTTTTGTATACAGATTTCCTACAGAAAATGGAATGTGCAGTAGTGGGACTCAAATCGGGAATGCCTCCTCTTTGTGCGAAAGCTCTAGCCACTATGCTATTGCTATGTTGCTTAATTTGCATATATTTTCTTGTTATCCTCTTCTGGTGTCTAAGCTGCTGTAACTGTAGCTAAGCAATGGGAAAAACCCGGGCAAACCTGCGCAACTACGAGCAGCTATATCGGAAGATAAAAAAAAATTACTTTTATTTTTTATTCTGTTAGTTGTTGAACATATGGGGGTGTGTAGTGTAACATTGTACACATATGAGCGGAGTCGCTCATTTAAATGTGAAATTGTGGCCTTTCTTCATTGCAGGGGTGTGGATATTTGGACTGCTCGGCAGTCCGACATGCCCCCTAATCTCGTCCACATTTCATGTAAGCTTTAGAGTTGGGGCAGCGAGCCCTCATTGATATGCATGGCATGCTGCCATCATAATCTTACACTGGCTCTTCCGTGCGAGACTAATTTAGTCTCACATGGAAGATTAGTAAATCCAGGGGTTTATAATCTCGGATTTCTGAAATACCGAATTTCAGAATCCCAAGATCATAAAGCCGAAAGTCCTAAATACCGAAACCCCAGAAGTGCAAACTTCAAAATCCTGACATTCGGAGATGTTGAAGTAGCACTGCTGGTGCTGCAGTGTTTGAATGAAAGTTCAGATAAGTATATATGTTTAAGGGTGTTGGTAAGGGGCTTTAGTGTGTGTCAGTGTGCGCTGTGACTGTGATGTGTATGTGCAAGGGGAATGTAGGTGTGTTGTTGTGTTTTCGTGTGTTTGTCTGCGTAGTGCAAACCTGGAGTTAGTATAATTAAGTAGGGGGGTGTGGGTGGCGCAGCTCGCCACATGAGGGTTGCAGGGGGCTTGCCTTACTGCTTGTATGTAGTGTAGGTTTGTGTATTTGTTTGTGGGGGGAAGGTGTGTGTTTGTGTATGTATGTGGTGTCTGGTTAGTGTAGGAGTCGCAATTTCAAAATTTGCGCTTTTGGGATTTTGGTATTTAGAGCTTTCAGCTTTATGGTCTTGAAATTCTGAGATTTGGTATTTCAGGATTTTGGGATTATAAAGTGAATATATATATATATATATATATATATATATATATATATATATATATATGTATATATATATATATAGATATATATAGATATATATATATGTGTGTGTGTGTGTGTGTGTGTGTGTGTGTGTGTGTGTATACTATACAGAAATATATGATAGCTACAAACACATGCAATCTGAGGGTCATGCTGCTGCACACTAGAAGTCTTAACCTGAAAATGCGCTGACTGAAAGTATTCCTTAAAATGGGATACAATGACATCTGTGCTCTAAGAGAGACCTGGTTAAAGGCAGCAGGGAGCACCCCTGCACTACCAGCCTATAACTCATTCCACAACTGCTGGGTGCAGAACTTGGACTGAAGTGACAAAGGCGGTGGTATTTCCATATTCATTAAGGATGCTGACACCTCCAGAATGGTAGAACACCATTAGGCATTACAGATCCGCAGGTGTAGCTAACATTGGGTAAGACAGTGGTTCAGGTTGCATCTTGCTATAGGTCCCCACACATGTCACAAGACTCACACTCCTTGTCCCTAAACACCCTGTAGAATATTAGTGAACAGTCTAACACTCCCATACTGGTTAACTCCAACTACCCTACTATTACCTGGGAAAGCTACTCATGTAATTTGTGCACATGCCCATGGCATTGGCCTGTTCCTTGCTAACATGGGCAACTGTTGCTCTACACCAATAGTCAACTCCTTCCTTGTTATATCTTAACACAAATTAATCACCTTTGGAATCCACAGCCCTCACCCACCCCCTCCACAGGTAGGCATCATGATAAGCCTGTCCAAAACTAACTATGGCCTCATAGCAACAGAGGTGGCTAACCTCATAGCAGCCATGCAAATGGAGACTAGTTGCATGATTGCTGAATCAAACAACAATGCACTATGAACACGTACACAAATACATGGATACTGCCATACCCGATAGAACCAGGACCCTCACCTCTGAAAAAAGGAAGCCTATTTGGTGGTCCCCAGCCATAAAGAAACTGTACAACAAAAGGAGGGGACCGATATAGAATAAGGTGAAGTCGCAAGACTGGATAAAAACCCTTATCAGCCTCAATTAAAAGTTGAGATCCCTCATCAAGTACTACAAAGTTAGCTGTGAAAACAGAATTCGGCCACATAGTAAAGATAACCACAAGGCCTCGTACAGTTATGTAAAGAATCTCCATGGCAATACCAAGATTTGTTCTGAGCTACTAGACAATGGTACCTCCTAGACTGAGCCAACAAATATTGCCAATATACTGGCTGACATATTGAGTGCAAACGTTATCCCTCTCTCCTCCCTCAAAGGACCAATCACAATACCAGAACACTGCCAGGCACCCAGTATTACTGCTGCACAGGTTAAAACACCACTGTAGAAGGTCAAAAATACAGCTTCTATGGGGCCTGATAATACCCCTGGCTGTGTTCTACATGAACTACAGAGTGACCTGGCACCTGACCTGTGTGCCCTATGTAAGTACAGCCTCACCTCAGGCTTTGTCCCTACTGAATTGTGCATTGCTAGAGTCACTCCTCTCCACAGATGAGGTGCGACTACAGACCCTGGGAAATACCACCTCAACTGCCTGACAAGTCTGTTATGCAAAGCTATGGAATGCATCATCATGCATCTAATAAACAGGGATATGGGAATCTGCAGACTCATGATCCTACACAGTTTACTTTTGTGAAGGGGAGGTCATACCTACTCAAGCAACCTGTTCAACTTCTTGCCATCAGTCACCCGAGCTGGAGATGAAGACAAGGTGGCACATACAGTCTACCTTGATCTGGCCAAAAGCTTTTGATAACATTCCCCTCTCAGGAATAATGCAAAAACTCACTAAGCTAGGCATCAACCCCTATATCACTAAGTGGGCTGAAAACTGGATCACAGATAGGGCTCACAGTGTGGAAATAGCTGACTCCAAGTCAGACTGCTGAGCAATCATAAGTGGAGTCCCACAGGGTTCTGTCCTGGGTCCTCACATGTTTGGTATCAACTTCTCTGAAGTCCATGCCAACATGAAGGGGCTCTGGCTGACAAAGTGTGCAGACAGTTGAAAGCTGAGAACTATTATTAACTACCCAAGTGATGTTGGCATCCTACTGAAAGGCCTCACTGAGAGCAATGTCTGGTGTCAGAGCCATGGCTTTGAGCACAATGGCAGCAAATGTCTTGGCATCCCCTCTGTGGAAAACCCTGTTCCCTTGATTTGCCACATTGATGGTAGTCCCCTGAGCAAAAAAGGCATTATAAGAGATCTGGGTACACAGGTTGACAGCAATGTCTCTTGACCACCACATTGCACTGTGGACACAAAGTCCTTTAAAGTGCCACATCTCAGTACTAACGCATTAGCATCCAGGAAGGAAGAGGTCATTATCCCCTGGACTCTTCTTGACCGAGTGGCATAGTTTATGTCAGCATACATATTCTGACTGATGTGAGGTAGGTAAATGAAATGTATGTCCTTATTTTCTGACAATCATATCACTACAGTGATTTACCAGAGAAATTATAATAATTTGTAAAGCAGACCAGAAATATGATCAATAAACCTGGGCAACATGAAACATTCCAGCCAGCTGACAGGTATGCTCAGAACCTCATTCTGCAATGCATCTGGACCAAGGCTGACAAAGTGGTGGGTGCAAGCCATGAAAATGGGGATGTATTTGAAGTAGTGGCATAGGTAAGCTAACGCAGTTGATGTAGTAGCACCCTTCAGTGTGCTCTAACATATATTTACTGAAATAGCACAAGTAATTGAATTAGGACATCTGCTATGGGTAATGACACATGTATTTGCAAATATATCAGGCACTACAGGGATGTAACAACAGTGACAAACATATACCAGTGTGAAAGTGCATATCCACAACCAAAATAACCACAGTCACAGTCACATACCATTAATGCAAGTGAACAGTAGACTATATGGACTTTGTGAAGAAATGCATCATTGTTTGCCACCCACACACTAGCCCTACATATAGAGTCCCAATTGTCAGTGTAGTCTGAATCCTGACCTTGGGACAGGACATGTCTCAGTCTGTCCCTACAAACACATACAGCCAATAGATCAGTGGAAACTGGAACATCATGCACAGTCAGATAAAGAAGGAGCCACAACACTTACATCCACTCCCCTTCATACACAGCCCAAATAACATGTACACATGACATGTGTACACAATCATGACAGTCTGTTAACCATGGCCAGACATACACATGCCTCTCACATGTACAGTTCACCTCAGAATGCACAGGGTCAGGACTCATAGCTAAGGCCTCTTCCCTGACATGTCTGGTGGTGTACTACATCACTGGGATAGTAGCAGGAATGAAGTCACGAAATAATGATAATAAATACGCCTGCATCTGATTGACATCTGGACAAAGACTGACATAATTTGGGGACAGAGGCACAGACACAGGAGTAGATTGGACATACTGCTGTCATACATTGAGACAGTTGCAGAAGTCACTGGGTTTGTTGTAACATCCTTTATGAGGAATATGACATTGGTAATACAAATAGATATGAGTATTTACTGACTGAATTCCCCTGAATCCACGACTGATTTACCAAGTACACCAACTGTCTGGGGAACAGACAAAACATAGGCAGACATGTGGCTAGTCTGTGGACAGCGTGCCAGTGGAGAGGTATGTCAGAGACATATCACTGTGAGACATGAAGTCACTCACTAAATGCATGTCCACAAACCCTGTCAATCTATCAATCTACCATGCGTATAACAGCACTGATGACATAGAATCTGTTCACAAATCTGGGGATATGTCCCTCATGTTGTTTGGCTGTCTCCACATGTCCTTTCCTGTGATGTATAGCCACCTACTGTATGCGAATCTATAGCCCACCACCTCTGTAATGTCCCTCACACAAGAAAGGAAAAGGGGCAAGGCCCACATTAATGAATGTTCCATATGTCGGAACTAGCAGCAGTCTCCAGGCCCACAGCACAATACAATGTGGGCACCTACATAGTGGTATGTCCATAGCAATACCTGACATCTGCACATCTGTACAGTAGACAGCCAGAAAGTAGATAGTCAACAGGTTATGCATTAGAATGAATGTTCCGAAAGATAGACATCTGAAACTGAAAGGTATGCCATTACTACATGACAGCAGTCCTCAACAACATGTCCAAAATACATAGTAGTCTACAGTTTATATCAACATATTAGATCAAAATCCATTAGGAAATACATAAAAACATACAGCCCAAACACTCAGAGTCCAGCTTTGCATGCAGGGGTGTATGGTTACAGTACTATAATCTGCCATCTATTCGTACTTGGAAAAGCACTGTTAACATAATGATACAATTTGGGTTAAACTATATTTGTCAACCAGTGCACTGTAGCTGGTGTAACATGCAAGTGTGACTACATATAACCTGGGATATTACCCATGCATGAAACAAATACAAAGAGAAAATATTGTGGTACTACCCTTGTATACTCAGGTGTCCCATACAGTATACTCAAACCTCTTGCTACTGTAATGACAGCACATAGAAGCATGTCATGTACAGGGAATTAAATACACTTATTAAAGATGTCATTACCCTGCTGTTTTATCAGACTAGAATGTGATCACAGGTTACCTGGTCTGAGCTATGCTTAGCAGGTTTAAGCATTACTTAACTATAAATGCTAAACAGATTTGTGGACTAGTAAGCGAAGCTTACACTGTGTATGCACCTATTCATTTAACTGTACGTTAGCACTGCTTACCATCATGTAAACCCACGCAAACCCTCTTACAATTGCTCAAATCTGCCTTAATCACTCTGTATCCAACAGTTCTTGTTCTGCCTAGCACAAAATAAACAGCTCTTGCAGAACTTGAACCCAGGACCCTGCACACCATAGTCAAAGCAATTTATCAGTAAGCCATCTCAGCTGCATGGCTTTAGGATGCTTTCTCAAACATACCCTTCATTACAGCCAGTTTACAATAGGGAAGAGACACTGTGCGATTAGGAAGGCTTGGTATCTATATATATATATATATATATATATATATATATATATATATATATATATATGAATAGAAACATGCATAGAGAGAGTGAGATATGTAGGGAGATCCATATATGTGTACAACAATATATAGATACTCTACCAATAAATACTGAGGTGTATATATATATATATATATATATATATATATATATATATATATATATATATATATATATATATTTACACACACACACACACATATATATATATATATATATATATATATATATATATATATATATACATACATAATATATATATATATATATATATATATATATATGTATATATATATATATATATATATATATATATATATATATATATATATGTATGTATATATATGCATACATGTCCCAAAATGCCCATACAAACATATGCTGCTGATAGGCCACCCACAACTGGGGCAGCATGCACAGTTGGATACAAAAACAGCCATGGCACTCACATCTGCCCCGCCCCACAGTCCAAATAAATAAGTGAACAGTACACTGCTAGAAAATCATGATAGGCCATACACAATGGCCAGACATACAACAACCTCTTAGCAAAACAAATAAAATGTCTGAACAGAGCAAAAAAAAAATACAACCGACCAGTAATTCTCACATGTTTATTATACTCTGATGTCTTGGCCAAAGCCTTCAAGGAGTAAAACATTACCAGAAATCTGCATAGTAAAGTACTGTTGCAGACATGTGTGTTGAACTGCATGAGATATAGTGAATTAATGACATTCAACGGTACAGTGTTCTGCTGGACGATGGGCACATTTGTGACTGATATCTGTAGTCACATATACATGTACCTGTGTTATGTCAGCCAAATCATTGGCATGTCTGTGAGCAATGACATTGTAACATAATAGCCTGCTTATGACTATTGAATATCTTCCATGTTATCACAGTGATGTCAAACCCCACTGTGCAATCAACGTACTAATGTATGGTGCCGCTATATTAATACAGTATCAGTACTCATGTCCCTTTTGACACCCATTTATGTGTGCTGTTGTCCAGATGTACTGCTGCAACAGGTTGAGAAGTATAACTGAGCAGCAAGACTGTAAATACAGTGTGCCATGCCATACTAAAATAGAACAGACATGAATACCATGTATCCCCTGAGCACATGTATGTATGCATATCTTCAGATGGAAGGCACAAAACTAATCACATGGGTTTCAAGCAATTAGGTACATAGGTTGTGCATGTTGCACATGTGTGTAATATCAGTGTCAGTGCATACAACAATCATAAATGTGTACAGCTACTGGTTGTTGCATTGCCCTGACACTGATGTGGGTACTAGAGTAGGCATGATTATCAGGTATTAATCAGAGAAGTGTCCAACTGTGTTATGACCCTCTGTCCATGCCTACCACTGCCAGCTATATCAACACCTATATACAGTGGATATCACAACTGTACACACCCCTGTTGGAATGCCAGGTTTTTGTGCTGTATGACAATCGGACCACAGAAGATCATTTCATAATGTTTCTCATCTTGAATGTGACCCCTAACCTGTACAATTCCATTGAAATACAATTAAAACAGTTTCTAGGTGGTCCCTATTAAGTCAGCGAACACACTAAATTGTGAATGCTGCTTAATCAAACTTACTTACCCAAAATGGCAAAATCCTGAAAGCACGGAATAGTGTTTTTTTTCCAAGGGAAAAACAATCACTGGGCCATTTTCAGGACTTTGCCATTTCCTCCACTGTGGTGTAATCTCAGAGTTGGTATATTTAAGTAGGGTGTATGTGAGTCGACACAGCCCCCCACGTCGGGAGTGTGGGTGTGTGTTTTTTTAATGGATCAGCAGTTTTTTTTCCCATTTAGTGCATTCACTTATATAATATAGACCCGTTTCTAGGAAGGTGAGCAACTATTGCCAAGTGAAGATGTGCCATGATGTTAGAGTCCAGACCAACATGGATGAATGGTGTAACCATCTCAAGAGGTACATACACAACATATCAGTTTAAGGGTGTGCACACTCATTCAACTGGCTTATTGTACTGAGTATTATTTTCATATATTTTCACAGACCCGATTGTTATGTTTTCAATTGAATTGTACAGGCTATAGGTCACATTACAGGTGGGAATTATTATGAAATTAGTTATTGTGGTCTCATGTTCCAATTGCACAAATTCCAGGCAGTGTAACAGGGGTGTGTACCCTTTATATCCACTGTAGCTATATGGACACAGCAGTACCTGACCTGTCCACCAAGGTAGAGTAATCCCCTTTGGTGGACAGCAGCAATACACAAACCACATAATAGGTTGCAACATTGGCTGCAAAGGGACACATAGGTGCAGGCAACAACTTGGAAGCAAGTCCGCCTATATCTGAGCAAGCATCTAATTTCACATGTGATTTCCTGTAAGGCTGACTATGACTATAAATCAGACATGTCCACACCACCAAGGACAATTGCAACTGTATCTCAACATATGTTGTACATTTCAGAGGAAACAACACAATTCACCCTGTACTGGGGGTAAAGCACACCTCATACACACATGCCATGGATATAGGCAACATGCATCACACAGGTTAGGTGGAAACATTGCCACCCTGTCCACCCAAATTGTACAGGGGGATATGCACTTCAACCACAGCAATCAACTCAGCAATGGTGAGCATGTACATATTGCCTACTGATGGCAACAACAGCATATTTCCATGGGGCATAGTAACATCACTGTCTGCCTCCTACATGAACTCAGGCATGTACTCAGAGCTCAATCACACACCACAGTCAAACACAGACCTGCCACCATCCACACATCACCACATAGAAGATGCCCATTGTCAACCCTCTACACAGAATTGAATGGAGAATAGAGAATTATGCAACCAAGTGAACAACATTGTGGAGAATAAGATAGCTCAGGAACAGGAGTGTAATGCACGCTGCTATAGCCATGATAGCTTGGAGGGTTATGGTGTAGTGTGGATTATTTGCAAGTAATATCCACTGTTGATGTGCATTTTGACAACCGTATGAGGTCCTGTGACCTTTTTCCTTTTTATGTCTTCCAGGTAACATGCAGAGTGCTCACCTACCATCATTCTCTGTTGGAGAAACTAACATCATCACTCAGTATGTGATTGGACATTATGACCTGTTATTTGGACAGAGAGCAGAAGATGTGCAGGAGAGGACTGCCCTGTGGAACAGTGTGGTCCACAGGGTAAATGATGCCGGCCTGCACAGCAGAACCTATGAACATGTGCAGCATCAGGAGACCGACCTCGTCTGCCATGCCTGTCAATGGGCTGCTGCTGTAGTGAGGGACTGGCTAGCCACAGGTGGGGGCCCAGCCATCCAGCCCCCACTGACACTCACCAAGGAGATCCTAACCAAACTTTGGGCACATGCCCAACACACAAGCCATGAGGCTGAGGGAAACATTGTGGAGGGGGGGTCACACACACACACACACACACACACACATACACACACACACACACACACACACACACACACACACACACACACACACACACACATGATGAGGAGCATGCAGGTAAGGGCCCAGTGGGAATCAGTACACTAATGTATCAGACATACATGTATGTGTATATTATCTACATCCATGTGCCAGGTCCGATTGCAGTTGTGGATGGGGTTTTCTAATGCAGAGAGGTGCACATCTATGGTGAGGACAGGACATTGTGTATTATTGTGGTTAGTACTGTAGATGTGCAGACATGCTGCATCCATCCTGTAACATGGCCACATGTGAGTCTGCTGACAAGAACTCCCTCTCACAACTACCTAGGACCATCTGGTCTGCATATGGGGCAGCAGCCTGAAGCTTGTGAGTATGACATTGTTCTGTTGTTGCCTGGCAATACCACAAGCATGTGAAGTGCATGCTATTTACCATGCACACAACCATCATTAATAGCTCTATTGCTTTATGTAATAGCTATATTGCTTTTTGTGCATGTTCACTTGTGCTGGGCTTAACTGTATTGCATCACAGGAGTCACCACTAGGGCCTATCTGATGTGAATTCAACATTCCTGTAGCATACCTCACAACTTTTCAGTGTCACGATGTCTGGACAGAGGCCAGCAAAATGGGCTGGATAAATGGCCTAAGGTAGAGACATGTGTGGCACATTAGTGATTTACAGTGGATATAAATTGTGTACTCACCCCTATTAAGATGCAAGGTGTTCCTGTTACATACTAAATACCACAATATAACAGTCCACACCTTTTCCAGCCTTTAATGTGACCCATAACAGGAACAGTTCACTTGAAAATCCAAGCATCTGGACTAATGTATTGCACCTACAAGGCTGGCCACCTGTGATGGTGGCAGATGTCATATCAGCACGATGTTTCAGTCAGATATGATACCTCATGCAGCCATATGTGTCAGTACACTCACTGTGGCCTATTTTGATATAATGTCACATACATGGGCATTAAGGCACACAAACCACTTCTGTCCACGTATAGATTGCAAACATATTGGTATTCCAGACACATCTGTACAGAGGACTGCACAATGGTTTAACCTGCGGCATGTGAGGCAGATGGTGTTACCACACTATAGTAATGGCAGCAGGAGGGGGTCAGCAGCCGTGTATGGTATACATACAAGTTATGATCCTCACACACACAAACAGGTGCCAGCACTAGGATTAGAACTCCTGCCTATTTAGGTGTTTCTACTACAGTACTATGCAGTCATCAGAAGCATCACAGAGCTTATACATTTCCACTTATTCCAAAGGTACTCCTAAGGTGGATGACATTAACAGGACTACTAAATTGGAGAGAAGGGAAGTGTAAAAGGTAGTACACAGGTCAAAAATGGTATAAGCCAGGCAGTACATGATACACACACACATTTGCCAGTATTGGGTTTAGCACTCCTGCTTATCTAGGTATGTCTATTATAGTGTTATGCAGTTACTGCACACACTGCAGAGCTTTCTGACTTTTCACATGGCCAAAGCTACTGATAACTGCACCGCTGTGGTAAAGTATTACAGTGGGCAGACAGTCTGCCTTCTGTTCCACCCGTACATCATGCTAGTTCTTTCTGTCTTGCACTTCAACTAGCATTATGGTTTGGCACTTCACCAGGTTATTGTATGAAGAAGTGTGGCACACCTGGGTGCTGTCTGCAGTACTCGTTCATCACAGATGTAGCCCCAGTACTTACTAGTTATGTCCACCCCTCCTGGCATGTTTGAAGGGCAGTTATCTGTGCTTTCACTCATTAACCTGGTGCACTTGTCCATTCTGAGGCACTGTTGCAACTGTCTCATGTAGACAGACAACCCTCCCCTCTAAACTCCAAACACTCAGACCTGTGAGAGTTAACCTTATATCACCCAATGTGGTCATAAGCACTCTCCAGCAAAGACTGGACTAGCGGGTCAAGAGAATAAGATCAACACCTGCACCACATCATGTGGAACATGTAGCTCACCATGACACCCACTTTGACAGCCATGACACACAGTGAAAAGCTACAAACCCACCTTCCCAGAGGCACTCAATGGACATTTACCCAACAGCACAGACCAGCATGACAGACACCCACTGAGGCACCAAGACATGGTACATGCCAAGGGACACATATTTAACCTACACAGTGTGCCCTTCAACCTAAGCTCCTAAGGCTAATCACCTTTCACAATACAATGATCATGGGTAACTCAGTACTGAGGCACACACATATCTTGCTCATTAAGTTGAATATGGAGCATGTAACAGCCAAATATCTATCACATGCCAGCATCCAACATGTGACACAGCCAGTCATGGTACTCCACAACAACTACGAGTACTACTCTGTATCCATGTGGGTGTGAATGACTTGGGACACACCTCCCTGGAGTACATGACAAGAAACATGGTTAAACTCTCTGATTATGTGGCCCAGGCAGGTGTGACAGTTGCCCTGGGCAGTGTACCACTGTCACCCAGAATGATGCTGTGGTACTATCAACAGATGATTGACTGCAACATTGGCTTACGTGTTATGTGTCATTCTCAGGGGATCCAGTACCTCTCTGCTTGGGATGACATGATTAACAGAACCCAATGACTTGCCACAGATGTCCTACATCTGTCACCGCTGGGCTTCCAGGTACTGGCTAAGTGTCTTGCCACCCTTATGATGCCTTATTAGGCAGTGTTCATAATGTTATTACCACCATAACAGCTACACATGTATGCAATCTGAGAGTCATGCTGCTCAACAGTAGACATCTAACTGTCAGAATGCAGTCACTCATAGCAGTTGTTTGGAGTGGAGGACACATGTCTGCTGCAATGGAGTGGTGGTTCCCAGTAGCAGACAGCAGACCTGCAGTATCAGGCTATGACCATTCCAGAGCTGTTAGCCCCCAAACATGGACCACACCACACCTCCACAGGTGGTGTTGTCTCCATATCCATTATGGCTAGGAATACCTCCAGACTAGTATTCCATTATAATGCATTGAAGATACTTCTGGTACAACTGCCTCAGGGTAATAGTGCAATCCAGACCATAGCCCGCTATGGGTCTACATCTATGTCCCTAGACTGTCAATGCACATTCCTCAACACCATGCCATATGTGATGGTCAAATGCAATACTGACATAGTATGAGTCTACAACTACCCCTCCATCACCTGGGGAAAGTAGCCAAATGCCAGTACAGTGGCCCAACACTTCTGGGATTCATCATTTCCATTAGCCTGGACCCACTCGTACTGACCCGCGGTAGAGGATGCAACAACCTTGACCTGTGTTGACTACTTAAATATGGGACTGTTGCTCATCCACAGATGTCAATACCTGTATGGTGAAATCCACACAGGCTGTAATCAACATGGAACTCAACATGTCAGCCACACCAGCCCCACCCACAAAGGTAACCATCTTGCAAAACCTCTCCAAAGTTGACTTTGCAGCCTTGAGAACAGGGGTGGATGTCTTCATTGCACCCACGACAATGGGAAATAGCTGCATGACTGTGGAATCATACACAACTATCTTCAAGTTATAGAGCTGAGTATATTTTCTGTGTTATTCTGTATTATAGAGCTAAATTGTCTGCTTGATATCTGTGTTTTACTGCTCTGCAAATCTATAGAAAACAGTATATATATTTTTTTATAATTTGCACATTCCTTACATCTGTTTTGAAACTGCTCCCCCACCCCCTCTCCCTATTCTTGGTTGTAGTTTAAATTTGGTGGCTTTTGCAGTGCCCGCCCCACTGTAGATTTGATCTAAGACACTCCCCCAGGACATCTCTTTACCTCATTCTACCTAATAAACCCTTTCTGCACTTGCTTTTAGTCCTTTTTAATTTAATTACATTTTTTCAAACTGTGTGTGGACTAATATTGCTACATATTCAAGTGTGCCAGCTTGCACTGCATGAGAATTGTATTTACTACTGCTTTTGCTACTTTTCTAAAAAAAAAAAAAAAAAAAAAAAAATCTTCTGCTTTTACTGTACTTGTGTTTCTTCCTACTTTATTTTGCTTTTGCGTCATCTTAAACGTTCTCAATTGTATTTATTACTGCTTGGTGTAACTCATTCTAAGCCTTTTAGTTTAAACACTTGGGCTTCAGACCAGTTGTTTTACATTGAGAGGGTTTGTGGTCTGCACTGTAGTGGCAGAACAGGTAGCTTACATCCCTCTAAGTTGGGAACTGCTGATTGAGGGCTCAGTGTCTGTTATTCTAAAAGTATATTAATTCTGGTTTAAGCACTTGGGCTTTCAGGCCAGTTATTTTACATTAAGAGGGTTTCGTGGTCTGCACTCTTGTGGGAGGAGAGGCTGGACTCTGCCCTTCTGAGCTGGGAATTTCTGGTTGAAGGCTTATAGTGCATGCATGTCTGAATTTCTTCTTACTGAAATTGGTACACCTTGTTTGCTGTAGCATAGACTAGATCCAGGCCTGCTGAATCTAGCTTTGTTTGTATAACTTGAGCACTAATCCAGGCATTATTTAAAGTATTCAGTTGTATTTATTACTGCTTGGTAGTAACTTGGTTAAAGTGTAGCTATCATTCTAAGTCTTTTGGATTAAGCACTTGGGCTTCAGACCAGTTGTTCTACATTAGGAAGGTTTGTGGCATGCACTGTGGTGGCAGGACAGGTAGCTTTCATCCTTCTAAGTTGGGAACTGCTGATTGAAAGCTCAGTGTCTGTTATTCTTAAAGTGTATTAGCTCTGGTTTAAGCACTTGGGCTTCAGGCCAGTTATTTTACATTAAGAAGGTTCGTGGTCTGCACTCTTGTGGGAGGAGAGGCTGGACTCTGCCCTTCTGAGCTGGGAATTTCTGGTTAGAGGTTTATAGTTCCTGAATATTTGAACTGTATCTTACTGAAATTGGTACACCTTGTTTGCTGCAGCATAGACTAGATCCAGGCCTGCTGAATCTAAGCTTTGTTTGTATGCTTGTTATTTCCCTGGAACGCTAATTCCACCTAAAATACGGCTTCTCAGCGCTTCTGTGGATCCCTAGTGATATCTGCATTGCTTACTGTACTTATTTCCTTGCTTCGCTTAAAAGAAAGTTACTGTTTGTCATTTTTGCATTTAAGTTACCTGTAACACATTGCACTTGTTACCTGGCACTTGCTCACTAAAGCAATTATAAGTCGGCACTAAAAATTAAAAGCACTACACCCTCGCTCCCCATTGGCCCTTGTTTTCAATTATAAAGGAATTCCCAATATTATTCTAGCATGTCCAAAGGTCAGTTGTCAATCTCCTCTCCGGTCCAGCTGGTGAATATGGGAATCTTGAGGCAATGTTACAACTGCCTCATGTACACAGACAACCCTCTCCTCCTCCCAACAAATTCCAACACATGTGAAAGATGCAACCATATAGCCAAACTGGAGGCTAAGCTCTCTCAACTCAGTACTGGCATAACCAGTCAGGAGGAGAAGGAAACCACACTCACTACAATTCCAGTCTCACATAGACCTACCACGACAGCAAACCAAACACATAATCACACAAAAACATACTCGGAGGCTCTAAATAAAGATCTTCCTAAGCAGCAGAGAACTCCAAAGCAGACACCCAAGCAACCGCTACCCCAAAACAAAACACGTGCAACACATATCTCACAAAGCCAGTGTGCCGAACAGTCACAGCCCTTAAGGCTAAACAACACACCTGATACACTTGTAATAGGTGACTCTATCGTCAGGCACACTGACGTCCTGCTCACCAGGCTGAACAAGGAGAAGGTCACGGTGAGCAGCCTGTCTGGCGCTAGGATCCGCCACATAACACAAGCACTCAGGTCACTCCAAGGCAAGTACAAATATGACTCAGTCATTGTCCATGCTGGTGTGAATGACCTGAGACGTACCTCCCTGGACTACATGAAAAGAGACATAGAGGAGCTCACTGAGCATGTAGCCCAGGCTGGTATGACCCTGACCTTGAGTAGCATCTTACCCTCACCAAGAATGATGCCACAATATGAAGACAAGATGATCAATTTCAACAATTGGCTTAAGTATTGGTGTCATTCAAAGGGGATCCAATGCCTGTCAGCTTGGGATGATATGCACGACAAGCCACAATGCTTTGCTAGGGACGGCTTGCACCTGTCACCCCTGGGCTTTCGGATATTGGCAAAGGCTCTTGCTACCCCTATAGTGCCTTTTTTAGGCAAGGCTCAAAAGACAAACCCACCTCCATAGGTATCACAAGGGATAAGAAACTAAGAGTAATGCTACTCAACGCTAGAAGTCTAAACCTCAAGATGCAAGCACTCGAAACTCTCCTTAGCATGGGGAACATCGATATCTGTGCAGTAACAGAAACCTGGTTCAGGACTCCCGAGAGCACCCCAGCACTACCAGGTTATACCTCATACCATGCTTTTCGGCAACAAAACTTGGACCAAACCACAAAAGGAGGGGGAGTATCGATATTCATCAAAGATACCCACACCTCCAGGTTGGTGGCAAAGCACGAAGCATCAGAGACTATCCATGTGCAACTAACAGTGGGTAAAACTGCCTTCCAGTTTATAGCCTGCTACAGACCACCCTCCCAAACCCAGAAACCCCACTCGGCCTTCCTGAGAACACTGGAAAATATGAAGGTCTCTCCGAACACCATTATATTGGGCGACTTCAACTACCCAAACATAGATTGGGAGCATTACTCTAGCTCCAACACCCTTGCCCAAAGGTTCCTAGAATTCATAAACTCAAATGCTATGGAACAACTTGTTACCACTCCCACAAGAGGGGAAAACATACTGGACCTGATCATCACCAACATGGGGACTCTATGCTCCAGACCAGAAGTGTATCCCTCACTGGTAAGATCAGACCATAAACTGATCTCACTGGATATTCACATCCCTACCCCACCCCCTGCCCAGAAAACCACAGTGAAAAACTTCTCTAAAGCAAATTTCACACTCCTCAAAACTGAGGTGGAATCCTTCAAAGCCCCCGGGCCTGTGGAAAATATGGCCCAGACCGCAGAATCCTTTATAAATGCATTCTATGAACACCTTCAGGAATGCATGGATCATGCAATCCCAAATAAAACCAAGACCCGATCCTCCAAAGGCAGATGACCAGTCTGGTGGACCCCAGCCATAAACAAACTATACAATAGAAGGAGGAAGCTACTACATGATAGAGCAAAATCCCAAAAAGGGAAGGCATCTCTGATCAGTATTAGCAAAAAACTAAGGGCACTCATAAAATCGTCAAAGGCCAGCTTCGAGAGAAAAATTGCACAGGACACTAAAGATAATCACAAGGCTTTCTTTAGTTATGTTAGGAACCAGGGTGGGAATTCCCAGATATGCTCAGAATTAGTCCAAAATGACAAAAAATACACTGATCCCACAGACATTGCCAACATCCTAGCTGACAAGTTCAGCGCAAACTCCCCCCCCCCACCAAAAGGGCAAATATCTATCCTAGCAGAGTGCTGCCCCCCCGACATCTCAGATGCTCAGGTGGGAGCCGCCCTCAAAGCAAAAACACAGCATCAATGGGACCAGACGGTGTCCCAGGCTGCATCCTACATGAACTCCAAGAAGAGCTAAACCCAAACATAAAACTACTGTTCAATCTCAGCCTTACTACAGGATATGTACCCAAAGAGTGGCGTACAGCAACAGTGGTCCCTCTCCACAAAGGTGGTGCCTCAACGGACCCTGGAAACTATAGCCCAATAAGCCTGACTAGCTTGGTCTGCAAAGCTATGGAAAGGATCATCATGGACCTCATAAATAAAGATATTGGGGACCTACAGACACTGGATCCTACCCAGTTTGGCTTTGTTAAGGGCAGATCCTGCCTCTTAAACCTGGTTGACTTCTTTGAAACAGTCACCAAGGCCATTGACGAAGGGAAGGTGGTACACACAGCCTATCTGGACCTCGGAAAAGCCTTCAATACAATACCCCACTCAGGCATTATAGATAAGCTCACCAGCTTAAATATAAACCCCTATGTCACTAGATGGGTTGCAAACTGGCTCAAGGACAGAACCCACATGGTTAGAATTGCTGGAGCCATGTTAGACTCCAAACCAGTTACAAGTGGCGTCCCACAAGGCTAAGTCCTGGGACCTCTCTTGTTTGGTATATATTTCTCGGAGGTACAGGCCAACACGGAAGGACTGTGGCTGACCAAGTTCGCAGATGACTGCAAACTGGGCGCCATAATCGACTCTCCAGCCGACACAAGCATCCTCCAAAAGGGCCTCATAGAAACAGACAACTGGTGCCAGAGCCATGGCCTCAAGCTAAATGCCAAAAAGTGTATAGTCATCCCCTTTGGCAAAAACAAAGTGACCACAAATTACCACATAGGTGGTAATCCATTAAGTACAGAAGAAGTCATTAGGGACCTGGGGACCCAAGTTGATAGCAATCTCTCATTTGACAACCACGTGGCCAAAGTGGTTAGAAAAACATTTTATATAGCCCACCTAATCATGAAGGGATTCACATCTAGATTAGGGGAGGTCATCGTGCCTCTTTACTCATCCCTCATCAGGCCCATAATCGAGTACAATGCCCCTTTTGGGATTTACCTTACCAAACACATGCAGCAACTGGAAAGACCCCAAAAGTACCTCACCAAGAGGATCAAAGGACTCAAACAGATGCCATATGCTGCCCGGTTAAAGAAACTCCAGCTCTACTCAGTGGCATACCGCCTGCTCAGAGGTGACCTGTGCCTGACGTATAAGGCCATGTCCAACCTGGAATTAAGGGACATGCTGCACCTCAAAAAATCCAAATCCCATCGAGCTACATGCTCGAGAGACTTGAACCTCAGCACTGAAATAAATAGGACATGCTGGAGGGACAGATTCATAACCCAGAGGCTCCCTTCACTATGGAATAAAATCCCAGTCCAGGTTAGGCAGAGTCCCTCATTGACTCTCTTCAAGAGGAATCTTGATGAGTGGATGGGAGATCATAGGTTTACCCCGGGTATCACTTCTGTGTCACTGTTAGACAGAGGCACAGTATACTAACCTCGAAAACGGGCATAGCAAAATTAATTTAAAATGGGTGGTGAAAGCCAAACATACTCTGGCTAGGCTTATAAATGCCCTAGGGCAGATAGCCTAGTATGAACCTATGAACCTATGAACCTATGATTATAGGCACTGTACAAACATGCTCATGAATGCATGTTACTAGCCAGAGCCAACAGACCCCAGGCACTGTCCTCCAAACACTGGGAGCCAATGTGATGGCCCCCTGTCATTACTAAAGTGTACATCAGAAAGAGGACACTGTTGCAGAGAAAGGTGGTATCCCATGACTGTTAATCTCCCTTATTAGCCTCAAACACAACATTGGATCCCTCATGCAATCCCATACAGGCATCTATGATGGGAGACATGCAGCAAACACTGACGACAGTCACAAAAACCTTTAATAGCTACATCAACATCCTCCACAGCATTAAACACAAGTGCTGCGAGTTACTGCACAATGCTAAGACCTATCCTGAGACAACATATATTGGCCACAATCTTGGCAACACATTCAGTGTCAGCTTTACCCCTCTCTCCCCCCACAAGTGAAGTGGTGAGTGAATGTGTTCTCACATGCTGTATCCCATTTCCGTTCTAGGCGTCTGTGTCCCTGCAGCAATACCACAGGGTATGGCAGTGTGGCAGTGTGGTAACACATCCACCATGTCATAGGCAGGGTACAGTATGTACAAGAAAATCCCAGTCTGTACTATAGTGATTGCCTATGCCTCACAGATTATAGGGCTGAGGGTTGTACATAGATATATGTTGATTTACAGCATCTGTTGTAGAATGGAGAATGGTACATATTGTGGATTGGGTGCACCTCTGACTGCTAATAACCACAGCCACAGTGGATATTAATCAACCAAACACACTGAGAATACTGATCACACACACACACACACACACTCACACACACACACACACACACACACACACACACATGCGCATGCATGTGCACACACATTTACCAGTACTGAGATCCATAGGTTCATTGCTTCATAGGTGTGTAGTAGGTGAATGGGCCTGAAGAATTTACAAGGCTAGCCCAAGGGAATACCCTGACATCAGGACATATGAAAATAGTCCCCAGTGTGGATCAGGAGCATAGTCACTGGAGTGGTCCCCAAGGTTGGGTATTGTATTCCCCATCCACTTGTCCAGATTTCTATTGTGGGTGGCCAGTGATGTGTACTGCTTCACATGTATGTAATTTACATTCCATAACATGGACAGTGTCTGGGTTGTGCACATGTCCCTCATGCATGTTCTTTGAAGTGTGAAAGTGTGCTAGAGGTCTCTTGGGCATGTT